>NW_027278921.1:20000-250000 GCF_046629955.1 Centroberyx affinis
CTTTTGTGGTAAAGTGAGAGAGTGGGAGAACTAGAGAGAGGGAAAGAGGAGTAGAGACAAATAGACAGAGAGGGATCAGGAGAAAGGGAGACAAGAAGAGGCAGTGTGACAAAGAATAAGAGAAAGAAAGGGGAAAGGAAAGAGAATGGGAAACATTTAAAGCAAATCAGTGTCTCTTTCACTGTGATGGCAAATTAAAGTCCACTGTGTTTGCAGTAGGAGAAGAAATGGCTTTAAATGAATAGTTGAGCCAAAAATGAGAATTCTGTCATATTATACTATTCACCCTCATGTCAGTCGAAACACTTGTGAAGGTTCTTTTTTTTTTTCTTTTTTCTTTAGCCTTTATTTAACCAGGAAGCCACATTGAAATTAGAAATCTCTTTTACAGGAAAGACCTGGCCAAAACAGCAGCACAAAAACCATACATGAAAAATACAGACAACAAACATAAAACCAAATACACTAACAAACAAAATTACAGATTATTAATCTGAATAAAATCAATCCATTGTTAATACACTAAAAAGCAGAATGAAAATCAATGTAGCCTACAAAAACCTGGAACAGTTCAGTGCCCTTAATGAGGTAAATTCTCCAAGTGACACTAGGTGATCCAGTTTTAAAGGATAAGACTGGTGTTTTTAATGCATTTCTTACCGTCAACAAATCCTATGAAAATAACAAAATCAACAACGCATTTGCTCTACACCCATTATTTTCAGACTTCCCACGTTCCCTTTTTAGCCTTCAACCCGGAAGTCATTGGCTCCAATTATTCAGCCAGGGTTTTACACACCTCAACAACACAGAATGAGGTGAAACAGAGTTTGCAATTTTCACCAGTGTTTACATCATGAGTCAAAGGTCGCACAGATAAGTAATAATAATAAGGAATTGAACAAAGTGCCAGACTTGTATGTCTGTTTGTATGTCCACATAACACATAATGAGTTTTTCTAGCACAGCTCCATAATGGTAGCCTTCTCCAAAACAACAGAAGTGGCTGGGAAATACTCATCACACTATCACTCCAAAGGTATGTGGGTAATCATATGTGTGAAAATAGTTTCAGTTGTTGTCAGCTGTCTCACTTGATCATTAGAATAATTGCAGCAGGGTGCTGGAAGAGGAGAAGAAGAGACATTCACACCCTGGCTATGAACATCCTGTAGCCCATTTTTCTGCTGTATGGAGAATATTGGAAAAAAACTGCCTAATTTACTTTCTTGGGTATCTTTTTAGAATCTAAAAATACAGGCTTTGGGCTTTGAAGCCCAAATATTTACGAAAAGTCCTGGAGGGATGAAACCTTTGCATTCACAATGTTGGAGAAATTTAAATTTAAAATCTCAAATCCCAGTCGCATGCGCCTTTGGCCTTTCTAGTGTTAATGGTATTGATATGAAATATGGAAAGAAAATGTCTTCCCGGAGACAAACCAAAACATTTTCAGAGCGCTCAATCGTATCATTCAAGGTAGATTTCCTTCACTGCAACCTTTCTAGCAAGGCTGGATTGGAAGAACTTTATTTGAGAACACAATAACACAATCCAATAATAAAATAACACTCCTGGAAGTTTATTATTCAATAGCACTTCAATAGGGAATCCCGTTATCAAGTGAGGATTCAAGAGTAGGCTTCACTTTTTTTCATATTGAATATCTCTTTGCAACAATTGGATGGGTCGAATTCAAAATTTGACCCATAATTTTGCCCAACCATATTGGGTACAAAGTGTTTCACAGAGACAGAAAATAAACAGTAAAATTAAATACATATAAGAATACAAAAACATCTAGGCAGATGATAAATACATAAATATGGACATTAATACCTACATACACACATGCAGCACAGACTATTATAAAAAGGCCACCCTATAATAATGTATCACCAAACAATATATTTTAAGCAGATTTTCCCTTCCAGCCAGCACCTCTTATTACTTGAGCATGAGCAATCTGTACACAGCTGTACTAACAGCAATGATGGTAGGTATGTATGTATTGTATGTGAAGACAAGTAATCACATGCTTAAAAATGTGTGTAAAACCTGCTTTGAAAGTGCTTATAAACAGCGCAAATGGAGCCATTACAGTAATAGTCCAGCTTGAGATATCAAAGTTGGGCCATCATCAAAGCCCCAGATATTGAAGTAGAATTGATTATGTGTGTGTGTATGTGTGTGTGTGTGTGTGTGTGTGTGTGTGTGTGTGTGTGTGTGTGTGTATATGTGTGTGTATATAAGCACACGGGGAGACTGTTAATTACTTTCCACTGCTATATTTTCCTACTACAAAACAAAACAAAACCAAAAAATACACCCGTTATGGGGCTCGAGGGATGTTAGCTGGAGGGAGAGAACACAAAAAACAAAACAAAAAATATGTATGTAATCTGTATTTATACTCTATGTGTGTGTATGTGTTTTTATTACCACACAGGAGGCCTGGGCATATCTGTGTGTATGAGTTACAACAGGCAGCCAAGGATCAGGGAGTCAGACAAGGTGTGTGTGTGTTGACACTTGCAATCTAACATCTGTAAAGGAGCTGCAGCATTGCAGAGGATGAATGGAAACCTCTCCAACACTAATATTACTGCTAATCATGCTTATGGATTCCCTCAGTGACAGGCTCAGCTACAGAACAGCCCTCCTGGAGCTGTTAGGGATTCAGTGTCTTGCTCAAGGACACTTCAGCAGGGCCTATGCTTGCCAACATGAGGACTTGAACCCGGGAGGATGGTCTCCCTACGCACCATGCATGCCACTCTGCCGCCGCAAACATCAGGAGCCTTGAAGCAACTGCCAAATTTTCTAGATGATGGGCTCTTAATGATGTAGCAGTGTGAGCCTGTCTGTCACGAAAAAACCCAGACAGAGGTGGTCTGCTAATGTAGCTCCAGCCCCCCCACCCACCAGGCCCGCCTTCACTATAGACTTGAAACCACTCACAATAGTCCATGGACTTGATCATACCATGCTGTTTAATGTGTGGTACTTGACTCTTTGTCATCTTTCTTAGGCTGAAAGAATTATATTCTTATGTGTTATCCTTGACAATTTTGTATGCCTAGATGATTCGTGTTTTTAAATTTGTTTTTAAAAAAGTAAGGAAAAAAGAAAGAAAGACCACAGACTTCACACCATTCACAGCTGCCTTTGGGAAACTCAGGGTTTTTCAACATTTCTCTCCTGTGAAGCCTGAGCCTCCGATTCATAAGCCTCCGATTCAACATATTCAACTGATTCCCCCATAGGATCGCTGAAGTGCATCCTTGGAGTCACCTGGCTTGATTGTGTGTCTCATACTTGCAAAACCGAGCTGTATAGGTAGTAGTAACAACAAGTGGTAGAAGTACAGTGACTGCAGGGGCCACAATCACCCAGCACCAGCTGCGCAGGCTCGGGCGTGCCATCAGCATGCCCCGGGATCAGCTGCTTTTTTGGATCCTGTCTGGCCATTTACATAATGTCAGCGGTCAGCAGGAGTGCAGAGGAAACATTTCAAAGGCCGGCTGAAGGGGAGGAAATGCGAAATCAGATCTGAGGACTTTGAAGACACAACTGTTGACTGTAACAGCTACTGGCAGTCCTGCCTGGAACAGAGTCAGAGGCTTCAGGAAGAGAAGCCAGCCAGAAGACATCAAATACGACACGGGAGAAACATATCCCGGGGCAGCAGGGTGGAAGTGAGGGAGACCGCTCTTCAACCGGAGAGCCTGAGATCAAGACTGCAGTGTTGGCCGGCGCTCCCCCGGCTGAAGTGTCCGTAAGCAAGACACTGAATCACTACCAGCCCCAGGTGCTATTCTGTAGCTGAGCCTGACCTCTGACCTTCCTGGAGGAGGGCAAGCGAAAAGAGAATTCCACTTATTATTATCACATTATGTCTGCCAAATAATGTCAAATTAAACACAGAAGAAACACGTTCATGTAATTTCTACTGATGCATCCTTCTACTGCAGTAAAACCTGGGAAACCATAATTACACTGTAATTACACAGTACAGTAAACATACCATTAAGAGAGATCATATAATTCAATGTACAAAAATAAACTGGATTGAATACCCTCAAATGTGTGTGCTGAGGGTTGTGAGGTTATGTGAGGTTGTGTATCTTTGTATGTGTGTGTGCACATGTCAGGTCATAAGCAAACTCTTGTCTGAGTATGCATTTGTGTTTGAGTGTGTGTGTGCGTGAGAGAGAGAGAGAGAGAGAGAGAGAGAGAGAGAGAGAGAGAGAGAGAGTGTGCATGTGCATTTGGTTAATTTGTTAAAGTCTTTCTGTATCTGTGTGTGGCGGTAGGTGTGTGTGAGGTGAAATGTTCAAATTAAAAATTAAAATTAAGGAAGTAAAATTGTGGCTAGTCATTTGAGAGGTGATTAAATTCATAACAGCCACAGGGCAGAGAGAGAGAGAGAGAGAGAGAGAGAGAGAGAGAGAGAGAGAGTTTGACAAGGGCAGAGAGAGAAAGTGTGACTGACGGACTGATACAGAAAGACAGAGGGAGAGAAAGACAGAAAGAGAGAGACAGAGAGAGAAAGTGTTTGAGTGAGAAAGGTAGCGACAGCAAGACACAGAGGTCACATCAAACTATTTCTATAGCACATTTTATACAACAACGTATTACAGTGTGCTTTACAGAAGCATAAAATAAAATACAGCATAAGGTACACAGTATAGAAAAAAATAGAGAAAAGATAAATACGACAGAAATAAAATTAATAAGATAAAACACACACACACACACACACACTGATACAAAGTGTGATCTCTATCTTGAGGCTTTGGCAATATTGTTCTTAACTTTCATGCCAGTAAAGTGCATTAAACTGAATTTAATTGAACTGAGAGAAATATAGAGAAAGTCAGAGAGAGAGAGAGAGAGAAAGAGACAAAGAGAGACAGACACACACACAGAGTTAGAGGGAGCTAGAGAAAGACTTAGAAAGGTCAAGAGATAGACAGATAGGGAAGATAGAGAAAGAGAAAGGCAGAGAGAAAAATACAATAAAACTAAGAGACAGAGAGAGGGAGGGGAGGAGACAGTCGGAGACAGAAAGAGACAGACAGAGTAGGAGAGACAGAGGTAGCAAGAGAGAGAAAACTGATATGTGGAGAGAGATAAAGACAGATGGCCTCATTCGCAAAACTTTTGTTATTTTTCTGACTTTTATTCTTAAGAAATATGCCAACAAAAAACCAATATGGGATTCATGAAACAGGCGCAGACTCTCAATTTTTGTGTATCCCAGGTGTATCTGATGATGAACGCCACTTGTTCGTAATTCGGAAGCCTGCTGATGCTGATAAGCATTGGTAGACGCCCCGGCAAATCCATAAAGGCCTGTTGACAAGAGGGTCGTGTGTGTAAATGGAAGGCACTGCTGGAAAGATGGAGAATGGCAGAGAAGAGATCGACCCAAGAAGAAAAAATCTGACTCAAACACAAACAAAAAGGATTGGGGAAGTAATAAGGAGAGACGTCGCGGTCAGGCGTCCAGTCATCAGCAGTCAGCAGAGTTCGACAGATTTAATTCAAGCAGTTTCTCCATTAGATGGTACATGCAGAGCTTATAGTCTATATAATAATAATAATGTTTGTTTTGACTGTAGGAGCTGCCTGCAGTGTCCAAGCACATCCAACAGCCTGTTTTTTGTACTACAAGCCTTCGCAACATAAGCCGCATGTAGACCCTCAGCAATACTTTTCCGCAACTGGTTCAGTTTGTTTTATAAACCAAAGTTCGCCGGCTGGGTTTGTGTTTTGGACACAAACCGGGGGCCAATCACAGTGCTTAAAAACAGAAAACTTCACCCAGCCGGCAAGCCGGGTCACATTAAACAAACGCACAATCAAATGACAGGTGCAGACAGTTTAATCTGAACCGTGGAGCTGCCAAATTGTGTTGTGAAAAAACCCACATCACGCCCCGTATCATGCCCACCAACAGCACCACCGAGCCGTGGGTGCTGGCTGGCGGGAAACTACATCTAGGAGGTTTAGGTTGGCATCACAAATTAATATGTGTCATTGTGATATTGTTTGTAAATTAAATAGGGAAATGCTTTTGGAGACGGTATTTTGATGCCCACATATATACATGCTAATGCTCCTATTATGTTTGGCAGGCCAGCAATCTCTTTTCATTTGAGTCTATTCTACTGCAGAATATGGGAATTTCGTATATTATGGTACAGGCTTAATGATACCATCCACCACATTTGGGATCGTGTGACTCACGGATGGCTGTGATATGCCGGCCCGGTCACCTGTGTCCCTCTGGACCGTCCCAGTTGCCAGGAAGGTGAGAGCAGACAGCAAAGGGACATGTCGGGGGGACAGGCTGCGACCTGTTTGTTGTCCCGCTCAGTTATGGCTCCAGGGTGTTGTAGAGGTCCAGGGGAATTGCCCTCGGTAGTTTAAAGCGCATCATGAGACATTCATCGCTCTCAGATATCTGCACCGTCCCTAAAGAGCTTTGCCCAAGCTTTGTTAATATGGTTATCATCAGAAAGCTTACAAATGGACCAAAACACATTTTGTTGTTAATTTGTGGTCTTAATTTGAGGTTTAATTTTTGGTCTGTAATACTTAAAAAAAAAAAAAAAAAACTTTGTATGTAGAAACCTCTTCAACTTATCTGTCCTCACGCATGTTTCCAACCACGCGTACATTTTGATTGTACCAAAGAACAAATTCAGCTAAGAAAAAAAAAAAATATGAATGACAAAATACATGGTGAATGAGGCCCAGAGAGAGTTAGAGAAAAACAGTTAGAGAAAAACAGAGAGAGGCAGAGAGAGACAGAGAAAGACAAAAGGAGAGCGAGGAAGAGAGAGAGAGATACAGGGAAAGAGTTTGAGAGAGAAAGGTAGATAGAGAATGACAGAGCAAGCAGCAGCAGAGAGAGAGGGAGAGAGAGAGAGAGAGAGAGAGAGAGAGAGAGAGAGAGAGAGAGAGAGAGAGAGAGAGAGAGAGAGAGAGAGAGACAGGTGAAACATGCAGGGCATTTCTCATTTAAAAAAACTGAGCCTTCAGGGCTTACCTAATTACACCATGATACAACATGTCAAGTCCCTACACACACCTACACTTACACACACACCTACACACACACACACACACACACACACACATAGAGAGAGAGAGTCCCTCCTGACTGCCCTCCAATCATGTTGTAAACAAAGCTATCTTAGTGTTGGCAGTACTGAGATTGGATCAGGAGAGAGGAAGAGTAAGAGACGGGGGTCGCAGAAAAAAAAATCAATATGTATGGAGAGAGAAAAGAGAGAGAGAAGTTAAGGGCACAGAGAGGGAGGGGGGATGAGGTAGACGGAGAGAGAAAAGGAGGATGAGCACAAGAGGAGAAAAGAGAGGAAAGGAAAAGAAGACAGAAAATGGAGAAAGAGGGGAATAGAGATAGACGTGCAGGGAGAAGATATAAAGAAGGATGGAAAGAGATTGAACCATTTGTTGTTGTTAATGTCACATTGTCATGGTCGCTAACTACATCTGTTTATAAGCTGTGATTTGTTGTTTTTGCTTTGGAAATAATGACTTTTGTATTTCATGCCAATAAAGCACCTTTGAATTGAACTGAGAAGGAGAAGCTCATGGAGAAAATGAGAATGGCAGAAGACAAGGGCTAGAAATATACATACAATTTCTGGTGCTACGTGTAGCATTTTAACATCAATACATCATTACTGCATTCATTTTGAGACAAGAGTATAATTACTGTAAACAAATGAGAAATGTATTGACCACTGTACCACTGTAGTTTTTTGATTATGTGCCACCAAACTTTTTTTGATGGGAAATCTGCTGGATTGCTTTACGGCACAAAAGGAGATTGCTTTGTGGCATAATACAGGAAGATAGTACTATTGTTCCAAACAGAGTTAAAGCTTTCAGAGTTTCTTGCAACGGCAGATGGTGGAAGTAGGAAAAGGCTGATGGAAAAATCTATTCCAACATGTTTATCCTCTTCAGTAAAGCCAAAGAGAAAAACCTTTGACCAAAGAAGCAAAGGTATTCTTTGCTAGCGGAAGAAATTGGGTTTATGGGGAAATGTGGTCTTCATTTTAAGAAAAACTAACAACACCACCGGCCTGAGATAGAGGCTATCGTCTCCACCACGGTCTCATTTGTTTATGGTAATTATAACAAGGTATCACAATGAATTTGAGAATGACATGATGATGTTTAAAAATGTTACATGGAGCACCTTCAATAAAGTCTTTGTATATCTGTGTGTCATGGTGTGTGTGTGAGCTGAAATGTTATTGTACAATTTTAAACAAGGAAAGGAGAAAAGGAGTAAAGAGTAAAGAGAAAGAAGAGGGGGTAAGAGATAGACAACACAGAGAGAAAGGGGACAGAGAGAGAGAGAGACAGAGCGAGAGAGAGAGAGAGAGAGAGAATAAATTAGGCCTTGGTTGTATTTCTGTCATTCATGGCACGCAGTCAGGTTGAGAAGTTTTACATCCTCGGTTCTGTTTTTCACAGCTCCCTGGACTGTGCAATTCTCTGCTGCTGATGCCTCAACACCTGGTGTGTGTGTGTGTGTGTGTGTGTGTGTGTGTGTGTGTGTGTGTGTGTGTGTGTGCATGCGTGTTCATCATTTATCACACACATTCATTGTGAGTGTGTGTGTTTAGGTGTATATTAGAGAGTGATTGTGCATGTAAGTTTCTGTGTATTTATGTGTGTGTGTGTGTGTGTGTGTGTGTGGGTTCGGAGCTTGGTGCTGATAGTGCAAGTGTGTACATGAGTTTGTGTGTATTTGTGTTTGTGTGTATGTCAGGAAATGATTGTGTATGTGATTTGTGTGCATATGTGTGTATGTGTGTGCCTGTGTATGTGTGTGTGTGCAAGTGTGCATGTGCTTGAGTGTGTTGAGTTCCCGTGTGTACCTGTATTTATGTGTGTGTAGGTGTGTGTGTGTGTGTGTGTGTGTGTGTGTGTGTATGTGTGTGTGTGTGTGTTACCGCATGATCAGTCTCTGTTCTGCTGTGTCGACTCTTTACCTGGCTGCACCTCTCTGACCACAGAACTCAGAAACTAGCTGACACACACACGCACACACACACACACACACATACACACACACTAATGCACACATATATATAAACTGAAACAGATACCCACACAGAGAAACTGAAAGACACACACATGCACACACACACGCTTACACTATTTCAGGGCCCTGAGGCAGGCTCTCAAAACATATTCCATGCCTAGAGGGGATAGTCAGTATAAAACGAGTTCAGGACCACAGATTTTCTCTCTTTTCCTGTGTGTGTGTGTGTGTGTGTGTGTGTGTGTGTGTGTGTGTGTTTCAGTGTCTGTATGTGGGTATCTGTTTCAGTGTGTTTTTAGACTGAAAGAAAGAACATGAGACTTTTGTGACCAAGTGAATGTCCACATGTGTATTTTCAGGTGTGTGTATAAGGGCACACATGTATGTTTAGAAGTGTGTTTGTGTGTGTGTGTGTGTGTGTGTGTGTGTGTGTGTGTGTGTGTGTGTGTGTGTGTGTGTGTGTCAGCAGAGCCCAGTGGAGCAGATGGTTACTGCAGGTGTACTGCCAAGGCTATTTCATGACTGGATACCCAACAATAAATCCATACTTAACGCAACTATGAACACCTGTAAAAATTCAAACTTAACTCGCTCCACAGAGGCCCTCCCTCACTTCTCGCTATTACATTGGTAAACATTGTTGAAGCATCCCATTATCCATCCATCCATCTATCCTGCATCGATTCTGCATGACTACTGCAGAAACCACTCCAAGCTGTAACGTTTCGAATCTTAAGAACCGAAGAGGAATCTGACATAAAAATGCTTTACCCACTTCACGGAGGTCAGAGGTCAACCCTGGAGCTGATAGGGATTCAATGAGTTGCTCAAGGACAGCTGGGCAGATGCTTGCTCTCCACTACGCCACCCTGCCATGTATGTATGTATATTAGAGCTGAACAATTAACCAAAAAATAAATAAATAAAAATCTCAATGGTAATATGAACTTCTGCAGTTTCCAAATCGCAGAGGCTGCAATGGCGTCCACAATGAATTTCTAAACAAGGTGTTTTAGAGCTGCAGGTAATCTTTGGTCCATGAATCAAGTACAATATTGGTGAAAACCTTTCATAATAACAATAATAATAATAATAATAATAATAATAATAATAATAATAATAACCTTTATTTGTATAGCACCTTTCATACACAACATGCAGCTCAAAGTGCTTTACATCAATAGAAGGCAGATAAAAGACGGCAGATAGAAGGCAGATAAAAGACAGATAAAAAGATAAAATTCATATAAAAGAACAAGCAAAATGCACTGCATTAAAAGAATCAAATCAAGTAAAATAGAAAGATAAAAGAACACAATACTCCCACTTTCAGATGTACTTTGTGAGTGAATCGATGTGTTTTTCTGTAATTTTATTTTCCACTGCCCTTCCTGATTCTACTCTTGATCTGATATTTACGTCAGATCTCACTGCCTAAGGCAGACGAGAATCATAGATTCTCCTCTTGGTCAAAAACCTCACCATCGTACTTGCCCGTGTCAGCTCTGTTGGGATCCTGAACAGAAACAGTTAAAATGAAGGCTATTTAAAAGCTAAACTAAGTCTTTAGCAGTCGTTTGAAAATGCTTACAGAGCCCATCTCTCTAATATTCTCTGGCAGGGTGTTCCACAGTTTAGGAGCATAGCTAAAAATACTCACATACATACTCACATACATACAATGAATATACTATCGCAGTTTAAATCTCAATTGCAATATTCTGTGAAATAATCACAATTTACAAGAAATTGCTCTCCTACAAACCAGCACAGAGCCATCAGCAGCATCTTTCACTGTAGTCAAATGGCTTTTGTTGTCGTTGTCTTTACAGTAACCAGACCCAGCACTCGACTGTAACGAGGTTGCTCCGGCTTAAAGTGTCCGCCAAATAAATTAACGGCTATTGTTAATCTTTGTTGTCACAGGCGGCCTGCTAATTATAAAAATGTGAATTTGAATACAAAATTATGCCAACATCATTTTCTGTTTTGCTTTGGATCCTGGTGTTTTGTGTCAACACGATGACCAGTTCACAGCTGTTCATACACATGTACACACTCACACACATACGCGCACACACACACACACACACACACACACAAACACATGCTGAATAATGTTGGTGCTGATTTATGAATAACACATGCCTGCATTAATTATGATAACCATACAATTTATATTATCTCTTATTAGACAAACACAGAAAACTGTTGACAGTTACTAATGCTTAACCCATGCCTAGTGTGTGTGATAAATAAACATATAGTCAACAGTTTCCATTATTCAGCAATCATTAAACACACACATACACACAGGCTGAGAAATACTTACAATAAATATATTCAAATATTGCTGGCAGGCAAAGTTACACAACAACAAGGCAGCAATAGCCCCTACAGCAACTGTTAATATTGAATGTCTGTATTATTCTCCACAGGTAAACACACACACACATACACTCACACACACACACACACTTCACAGGGAATCTGAAAAAAAAAAAAAAAAAATGTAGCTACTGATATTCAACAGTATTCCCCTTTATAGTAAGCAACCACAGCTAGCGATGCACTGATTCCACATTTTTGCTGATGATACTGAGTCTGAATGCTGTTCCTTTACGGATTGGCCAATACCGAGATACATGCAAAATACATTGCCAATACAATCAATTGTATTTACTGAGCAAAGCGCGCTTGCGCCATTAGTTTTGTTATTTCTACACAATAGTCTGAATAATGGGGCTTTGGGTGGTGCGGGTGACTTGGTTTTCATCTTCTTGTTGTTGCTCCACTTCCTCGTAACTTTCGGGAGGTTTGGTTTTTAAGGGTCCCATATGGGTGTAGAACAGGATCCCCTTTCCTCTTTGATTATAAAGGAGTTGGATGGTCTATCTAAACATTGTGAAAGTATCAAAACGCATGGTCGCCAACTAAATCCACACAATCCACATTAGAAAAGCGAGCCTCTAAACGAGCCGTCTGGACTTCCGTAATTTTGTGGCGTCACAAAGGTTCGCTCATTATCATTTTTGTAAGAAATAATAGACTAACAAAGTGTTTTTTTCAAAGCGGTTGAGCGGGTGTCATTGTTTATTACCGGAGAGTTTTCTCTACCTGTAGCTGCCGGGCTGCAGTGTCTCAGGTTTCACTCTTGAAACGGTTAGTCAATCGGAACAGAGGGGTCGTTAATATTAATGAGCCTTAAAGACACGGCGACAGAAACAACCTGTTCTTGGTAAGGCTCAGAGAGATGCTGGAAAATGAACGTGTAAAAATGTGTTTTTGGTTCATGACACCACACACACAGCTTTGAATGGACCTCAAGACATAAAATAAGGGCGTTTTCACACCTATAGTTTGTTTGCTCTGGTCCAAATCAGTTGATGAGTTTGTAAACTTGGAGCATTTTCCCCTTGGTTCGGTTTCTTTTCACACAGAGAAAAATCCAAGCGAACCAAAATGCATCACTACAAACCACGTGAGAATGTTCACTCCGCTTATTGGTCAGATGTGTCTGGGGCGGGAGCAGGAAAGTAAATACAGGAAGGAGCTCCTGTGTTCTGGACTAGTGCACATTGCTATGCAACATGGAGCAACGGCAGAGTTGGCATTTGCTCATAACTGTTGTAATTATCTGGGCAATATACCAGGCAACACTGTACCAGCAGAATGCCGAATGCACTTCGAGGAAACATCTTGAAAATGCTATACTGGCTATACCTGGCTACAGGAGCCGTTTAGCTCAAACTTGTGGAGTAAATTGAGTACACCTGGTAGTTGGGTCGGATCGAGGTCGGACCACGTTCCCACCAGAAACGAACCGCTCCAGAGTTCGTTTGGGACCGGACCGAGACCACCTCCTCCCAAGTGCGATTACTGTGTTCACACCTGCCCAAACGAATCGCACCAATGGGGAAAATGAACCAGAGTCTGATTTAACCGGACTAAAAGTGCAGGTGTGAAAACGCCCTAGAACACTGGAAAGAGTAGAATATGGGACCTTTAAGGGTTTAAACAAGTTGCTAGAATTGCTGCTGTGTGGTAGGTTACCTTCTCGCCCAATGCACAAATAGTGCATCGGGCGATAGTGTTTTGTACTGGTGAACAGTAGCACCACACCACACTACGTTTTCAGTTGGACTCGGCCATCCGTGGGTTTCGCCAATCATGTTACGTGCAGCAGTGTCCTTGGTCTCACCCTGTTACTGTTCATTGGCAGAAAAATTAACTACCAAAGTGCAGAGAAGACATGGGAGTGACGCAACCACATTTTGGATTTAAAATAACTTTGAAATCAATACTTTTCAAAAGGAATCGATACCAAATGAGTAATAAGTGAGTATCGATACCACAGCATCGATCCGCCCATCCCTAATGACTACAAAACAAGCCTATTACCATTAAAATGTGCCTGTTACGGCTGGTTGAGTAAAACTTCAAGTAAAGTGCCCCCAAAAAATACCGTTTCACTGACTCCGCTGAGGTCGGCTTTTTTTCCCCACTGCAAGTCAATCCAACCTTGAACTTTGCTGAACTTGCACTGCTGTTAAGTCACGTAAGCCTGCGGGGACAGGAGACATACTTGACCCAGCCACAACCCTCCTCCTCTTCCTCCTCCTGTATCTGTTCCCTCTCTTTCATCTCTCTCTCCTCCTTCCATCCATCCCTACCTATTTTTCCTCTATCGCTCTCTCTCTCCTCCCGACATCTGGTATTAGTCTTCACCTCTCTCGCCCAGCCTCCTCCCTTTGCACTGTCTCCAGTTACCTCCCTCTTCTTTCTACCTAACCTTACATTTAAAGGATTATTTTATGGCATGTCCGCTTTTTCTCATAGCGAAAGAGGGGAAGGTGAAAGGAAGAAGAGTGACAGGAATGGTGTGCGACAAAGGTCGTGGTCGGGATTTAAACTTTAAACTCTTTCCTCTCTCCTCTTTCCGCTCCTCTATCTCCCTTTCTGTCACATTGCTGTTCTACTTACATTTTCCACCCTCTTTTTTATATCTTGCTCTCCCTCTCTCTAACTCCTTACTCACCTTGTCCTTACCCCTATAAACTTTTATTTTGTTGGGAATTGAAAAGTTCTTTAGACACTTATATAGACTTTTAGACACAACTGTGAAGAAGAAGAAGAATTTATCAGGAATAGATGATTGTTGGAGAAGAGTGGGACTAAGGTTGAGCCAGAATTGTACACACAAGTAGTAACAAAGGCATACAGAAAGATGTTAGATTTTATATGTAGTACAAATACATCATTATTTCTCTTACTTGTTCAATCTGTCCTTGGAGTTTAGTGAGAAATTGACATTGGGTTCTGTACATTTATGCTAAGGTATCTGGAATATGAGAGTTTGGTCTTGGTCTGATTAGAAAGACTGTAACACAAAGGCCACAGGTTTGATCCCCACAACATTGATTGTGTCCAAGAACAACCATGTGTCCAATCAAAATGTACTTGAGCAAGACACTAAACCCATTCTGGCTCACTCAGCAGTGTCTGCAATAGCCAAAAATAATGACTATATGTACATTTTTCTTAAACATATGTTACCCTACCATTTGTTTGGTGCTATTTCATGTATAAAACCAGGTAGGCTACTCTGTGAAATATTCAAGAGACAAGAGTAAATTCAATTTGTAGATTCAGAGTAAATAGAGTTTTGAAAAAGAGTTTTACAACAAATATTTTTTCTCTACATCTTCATTTTTCTTTTTGGGTTGCTTCACACCTATTATGTGTCGCCACATGGGAATAATGTTAAATTTAATCTAACGTCAGGCTAGTTAACCATCCAGACAGCAGAGAAACAGATGTTTAGTCACTTCTACCTTCTACCTTCTACCTTCTACCAGGCAGGCAGCCAGTCAGCAGCCTGTTTGGCTGTATATAATCGAGCCATTCAAATGTCATTGTCTCAAAAAGCTGCCGGCCAGTGTGGCGGGTGACTCATTGATTTATCTGCCAAAGACATTTTACCGGCATTTGCCGCTTGGAGGGAGTTAATTTCGAATCCTGTCACTCAGTGTATGTTGCTGTGGATAAGAGTGTCAGCTAAAAGCCTAAAATGTAAATGCATTGTGAATGAGTCTGAGAGAGTGTCACAATGTTCATATATTCTGTTATATCACCACACGGCCATCTTGGTAGGAAAATAACAGGCGATTGTAATAAATTAACAGGTGACAGCCACAGCCAATGAGCTGTGTATATTGTAAGACAGTGGTTCTCAACCTTTTTGGCTTGTGACCCCTTAAAACGAAGCGATGCCTACTGTCAAAGACGAGTGCAACCAGAGAATGATTTTCCCTTTTCAGGTTATTTCATTTGAAATCAGAGAAGGCCCAGAGGCTGAAAACTATTCAGTATTTCACAAGAAAAAAGAAAAAAAATAGAGGAAAAACAAACAGAATCATTGGCATCATGGGAATACTATGAATAGAGAATAAATGGACACACTGTACATTGCAAGCTGCACTGGTGCCCTTTTATTACTTATTACTAATATCCAATTTTTCCTGCAGGGTCTCAGACATGATTCAGAGGTAGAGCTGGCAAACTGTGCTTCATCCTATTCTATTCCATTCTATTGTAACGTAACATAATCAGTTGAGTTAACTATTCTATTTTATTCTATTGTAACATAACATAACAATCAGTTGCGTTAACTACTATTGTATTGTATTGTACTCTATCTGTTCTATTCTATTGTTACATAACATAACAATAAGTTGAGTTTACTTCTATTCTATGCTTTTCTATTCTATTGTAATGTAACATAACAATTGGTTGAATATAGTATTGTATTGTATTCTGTTCTATTCTATCTATTCTATTCTATTGTAACATAATCAGTTGAGTTAACTTCTATTCTATGCTATTGTAACGTAACAACAATCAGTTGAGTTAACTATTTACTTATTTGATCAGAAACGCTAATCAACTTTGCGTCATTTACCAAGGTTTGCCTATTGGGGAGGGATGGGGCGGGGCTTATGTGCGTTGGTGTGTGTGTTGTCTATGGTGTTTCTGTGTGTGTGTGTGTGTGTGTGTGTGTGGGTGTGTGTGTGGGTGGATGGGTGTAGATGCACACTCCTGCCTTCCCAATACAACTCTATTTATGTATGAGCGTTTATTTGTTTTTGTCTTGTTTGATGTTGATTTGTTCATGGAAAATTATAAAGTTATGTCAGCAACTCGATGCATGTATACTGCTCACAACTCATGTCTGACTGACAAAAAAAAAAAAAAAAGAGTTGATCACAAAAAAAAAAACAATCAGTTGATGGGAAATTGATTTGGGGAAAGTCAAGTACAGTATGCTTCACTTACTTTCTGCATCTGATTAGAGGAGGAGGGGGGTTGACTTGGTCCTCTTCCCAGTTAATGGAAGAGAGAAGAGAAGGAGAGAGTGGAAAGAGTGAGAGAACAAGGCAGAGACAAAGGAGAGAGAGAGGTGTGGAGGTCTAGTATAGTGTCCCCAGGGGAAGCACAGGTCACTGGGTGAGAAGGAGAGAGAAGGGAAAGAGAGAGGGGGGGGGGGGGGGGGGGGGGGGGGGAGAGAGAGAGAGAGAGAGGTTTCATTTAGTGTTGTCAGGGGAGAGACAGGTCTCCGTATGTTTCTCTGTCCAACAGGAAGACTATTAATCTGTCTAGGCAGAGGAGGGAAGAGGGGAGAAAGGGAGGAATAGAGGGAGTGAGGGGTGGAAAAAGGGGAAGGGGAGGATAGAAGGATAGGAGAGAGGACAGGCGGGAGGTGGGAGGAAGGGATGGAGCGGAGCAGAGTAGGGAATGAATGGATGAAGGGAAGGAAGGAGGGAGAGAGAGCGATAGAGGGAGAGTGGGAGGAAGGGGTGAAGGGCAGGAGAAAGAGTAGGGAATGAATGCATGGAGGGAGGTATGGAGTGAGCAATGGAGGGAGAGAGGGAGATGGGGAATGTGGGAAAGAGCAGGCCCTCGCTGACCGGAGTCAGGCTCGAACACTATCAATCTGCCCCGAAACTTCACCCAGAGGAACGACCGATCACACAGGAAGAGAGAAGAAGAGAGGGAGGATGGAAGAGGAGCGGCAGGGAAGGGAAGGGAAGGGAAGGGAAGGGAAGGGGGAGGTGAGAGGAGATGGGATATAAGAGGAAAGGAGAGGGGAGAGGGGGAGATGAGAGAAAGGGAGAGGTTTAGGAGCTTCCCAGGAATATACTGTATAACCTCATTCCCAATATAATCTTTGTACGCTGCATCAAGATTGAATAGCACACAACAGAAAAACACATTATAGCTGCAGTCTGGTCCTCAGGAAACTTCATGCAAATGAGTATGATGTCTTAAAATGCAAATAATGCGATCTACGCACAAAGAGAGTGAGAGAAATCAATTTCCTGCGCTACAAAAAGGATTACATGGAGGAGATGCGACTAGAAACAGGCAGCAGTTTGACGCTGTGGTGGATGGACTTAGACATTATTGCCTTCAACTCTGGTTCAAGTCCCAACTCAGTCCTGGTTTTCAGCGGTGATTAAAGTGATGTTGAACTTGTTGTGTAGCTTCCTGGTCATGATAAAACCCCAAAATCGCAGATTCTCTGTTATCTGTTGCTCTGGTAGAGGAGAATGTGTGTTTTTCTCGATCCATTCACTGCCATTGTATGGAGGAACAGTCTGAAAATCACACTTCTAGCACATAAATGCACACAAAGATAGCAGATTCTGAATTGGTTGAATTTAATTGAATTGTTTTCTTAATTTTAATCATTGGTAAATATATTATTTTCTTTGTTCCTTCTCCAGATTTCGGTGTTACTCTTGTTCAAGCTGAAAGGTTTAATACACATAAAGAAAGTGATTCACTTAAAAAACAATTCAGCAGCATGACAGAATCTGCTTTATTCTCGACCGACCGACCGACACAAACTCAACACACTCAACTCCATCACTGTGGAGTCAGTTAATTAAAGAACACATATTAGACTAAAATAAACCAATCAGAACTTTTTTTTTTTAAACCTGGAAACCCATTATTGCTTATCTGGATTTACCTAAAATGCCTAAATGCCTTGAATAAGACACTGAACCTCTACCGGCTCACTTATCGTAAGTCACTCTGGGTAAGAGAGGCTAAAATTCAAAATGAAGCAACACAGAAGAGGGGATGCAGGCAGTAGGATGGAGGATGGAGAGGAGGGTTTAGCGAGAATACGTTTTTTTTCAGAGTTTAAGCTCCAATATGTAGCTTTTCGCCTTGAGGCAGGAAGTATATTGTTAACCCCGCCCTCCCCCCCCCCCCCCAGCTCGTCAAGTTCACGCCCCAACATGCCCCAAAACAGCATCAACCCTGAGGCGGAGGTAACCGGCATCACTGAATAGCCATTTTTCAGGCAAATAGGGGGATTAAGGCCTGTACACACAAGGTCACAGACAGACACAGACTGATAATGTATAATAAATTCTGTTATTATTTTAATGTGAAAAAAGTTGCATATTGTAGCTCCAAGCTCCCCTGTTTTAGTTGAAAATGATAGTAAATAAAAAAGTATAAACAAAAGTCACGATTTAATTGCTTGAGACTTGACTTGATGCATGAAGAGAAGACTTGAGACTTGACTTGACTTGGGTTCTGGTGACTTGGGACTCGACTTTGACTTGTGCTTTGATGACTTGAAAAGGTTTCTAAAGTCTTGACTTGAGATCTTGTGTTAGTGTAAATGACTTAGATTGAAAGTGATGAGATTTGTTCCAGCAGACGACTGAATTTAAATTCTGTTTTCTGAATTTGTATGGAATGATTGAATTTATTGAAGTTGAAACTGATTATAGAAATCAAACTCATGATGCTCTTACCAAGTTTTTATCCTATTAAAACCATATTGCATTGAAAAGTCCTAGATATTTAGTTTTCTTTAAGATATTAAATTGATACTGGACTCTTGATTTGTTCTGACTTGACTTGTTCTACATTTAGAATTGAGACTTGACATTAATGACATGAACTTGACTGGGACTTGACTTGGTAATCTACATTTAGACTTAGGACTTGACTTGAGCCTTGAGACTGACTTGAGACTTGCACAAAGTTGACTTGGAGACACTTCTGCCTTTCACAACCTTCGTTCCGTTTTGTTTTTTTATTCACACATATAAAAATTTAAAAGAAAAGGATACAATATATAATTTGCAAGTTAATGTGAAGGAGAATTGCCTAAAAACCCTCCAGGGACTTGAAAATTGACATTCTCCAGGCAGCATATTACAGAAAATAATTACAGCAATGTAAAATACATAAATTGAATGTATCTATAAATAGGTTTAGACATAATAAAAGACGGAGACATAGTTCAGCATAGTACTTGACAACAAAGCATCCCATAACACCCATCTATTACATAAGTATAAAGAATCAGTCATAGTCATAAGACACTCTCACACACACACACACACACACACACACACACACACGCACACACACACCAAGAATACTCATTCATAATACATGCAAGTATACACAAACACTATCATTTACAGACTAAGAGTAGACACTCATGTGATATGGCTTAGAGTTTTCCTTGCTCCTCTAAACCGCTACGGCCAAAATCCCCTAGTTCCTGAAAAACCTGTTTTGGGGATACAAAGTTTTCTTCTGACGGCAGTTATTACGAACTAATATAAGTCATGTGTGTTGAGTGAGAGGGGGAAGCTGTGAAAGTATAATGGGGTGAGTGAGATGGTTTGTGAGGGAGTAAATATTTGCAACGTGAGCGTGGGTCGGAATCCAGAGCTGTGAAGAGGGAAGGCAGTCATCCATATCTCCTCCGCTGTGACGAGCGGCGTGCCCGTGAACACACATAAACACACACACACACACACACGTAGATAAGCACTCACATGCACACACACATACACTCACACACACACACACACACACACACACACAGACGTGAACAAACGCACAGTCGAATACAGTCAGATATATTGGCCTGCTCTGTGTAAACCTGCTGCCATAGGCTTTTCTCAGCACACGCATGTGAACACGCATATGTCCATTTGTTCATTTGCACAGAATAAAACCACACAAACACACACATATGCACACACACACACACACACACACACACACGCACACTCAGTTTATTTGTCTTGCTTGGCTGTAGTCAGTCTATTTACTGTATTTCTAAGAAGAGAATTAGAGTAAATATACATTGTCAGAAGCAGATTTGGACCGTTCACACACAGACTCTCGTTCTCACACACACACACACACACACACACACACACACACACACACACACACACATACACACTCATGAGTGATGTATTCTCTCATGTCTCAGAGTTGAGGTAAGGATGTTTTCACCAGCATGGCATTCCTTCATCAAGCAACAGTCTAAAACATGTGCTCTTTCCCATGACAACACACACACACACACACACACACACACACACACACACACACTGCAGCCATCCCATAAAAAGACTGTTTTCACTTTAACATTGCAAAAAAAAAAAAAATTGCAAATGAGAGTGTATTGAGGGTAAGTGCTATCATACTTGGACGACTTCTTAAGAGAATGCATTGAGATAACATTCCTCAACATGGAAATGAGAAACATCATGAGGAATTGTGTTAACTTTTGAAATAGAAAACAAATGAAGGGATGAGAAAAAGCCGGAGCACTACTGATGTAAAAAAGAAGTGAAGTGGTGGTCATTGGAGACGAGGTCAAACTCAAAATCATGTTGAAAAAAAAACATCTTCTTCCTTAAAAAAAAAGTTGAATCACCGAATACTTTTAATACTGAATAAGGTTTGAAAACATTGTGTCAGTTGTGCACTCGAGTGTGTCAAACATGTATTTCATATATTGTTAACAGCACATTTGGTCCATTCATTCATACACACACACACACACACACACACACACACACACACCCTCATGAGTGATGTATTCTCTCATGTCTCAGAGTTGAGGTAAGGATGTTTTCACCGGCATGGCATTCCCTCATCAAGCAACAGTCTAAAACATCTGCTCTTTACCATGACAACACACACAATAATAATAATTATAAAACTAATAATACATTATATAGACCTACTCTAACGTTATACAACTCAAATAAGCCATTTCATTGTTGTTATAGGAAGACAATAGATTGGACCCCCAGGGAATATCTGTTTCTATACAAGAACATGACTGATACTTCCAAACCTGCTGCAGATACTGCCGAGCTGCCCTTGAGCAAGGCATTTAACCCCTAGGTGCTCCAGTAGAGCTCTGCATTAACTAACAGAAGAAGAAGACTAAATTTCTACTGGGCAGCTCCCAACTGTGAATATGTGTAACTGTGGATTGTCAGTGGTGGAAAAAGTACTAAAATCCGTAAAAGTAGCAATACCATAATGGAAAAATACTCCATTAAAAAATCCTGCTTTAAGTAAAAGTATAGAGGTATTTGCAGTAAAATGTACTTAGTATGTAGTATCAAAAGTAAAAGTACTCTTTCTTTCAGAGTGTTAAATTATTGATGCATAAACCTGTAAGAAGTATTGGGTTGGGGAGTTTAAACAATGCAACATATTCTATGAGCTTATTGTATGTTTTGCATAACTAGTAAGTAACTCCAGCCGTCAGATAAATGTAGTGAAGTAAAAAGTACAATATTTATCTCTGAAATGTAGTGGAGGAAAAGTAGAAAGTCTCACAAAATGGAAATAGTCAATTAAAGTGCCAGTACCTCAAAACTGTACTTAAGTACAGTATATGAGTAAATGTACTTAGTTACTTTCCATCTCTGGTAATTGTACATGCAGGTAGATAAAAACTGCAAAACCAGTATGAGATAAAAATGTTTTTAAAAAGAAAAAAGCACAGTTGGTTTTCACTTTCTGAAACATAAAAGCACACAGCGTGGGCTCAGCTGGAGGAACTCTCTCACTCTGCACATTTTTACATGAGCTTTTGATTCAAGTAAAATTAAAAAGGGAAGAGTTAGAATGGTTTTACATCTTGCATCAGCTGTGTCATTGAAATGGAACTTCCTCGGCCCATAGACGGTCATGGAAATCTTCAATTCAAGTAAAAGCGTTTTTGTTTTTTTTTATATCCCCACATGACTTCAGGCTTCTTTTACACTTCCTGAAACTCTTACAAAAACAGACAAACTCAGCCGCGTTGCATCTGAATGGCTGTGGGTCGTAAAAGAGGGAGAACATCGGTTTTACATCTCAATCATGCCTGATTTACGATGGCTCTTCTCTCAGAAGGATTCTGCACCTGTGAGTAATATCCTTTAAGTGTGTGTGTGTGTGTCCGTGTGTGTGTGTGTGTGTGTTTAGGTGTGTGTACATGTGTAAGTGTGTGATATCCAGTCACAGTGGAGCAGAAGTCTCAATCTGTGAGAAGAAGCTGACAGTGTAAAGGGAGTGGATTAGCTATGAATCTCTCTCTCTCTCTCTCTTGCAGTCTCTCTCACACACAAGCATGCACAGACACACACTTACTTACACACACACACACACACCAACACATCTTTAAAAACATGGCGGAAGAGATAGATTGACTGAGCAAGTGGAAGACATTTCCTGGCTGTGAATCAGCCTGATGATGGAACATGTTGCCTTGGAGTGCCGACACACAAGTGGCCGGGACGATGCCTTTTGATTGGCTGCATTCACTCTCTGCTGCTCTCAAAGCAGGAAGAAAGACGAAATCAGAGCTGCTTTTCCCGGACAGCCTCAGATGGCGAGGGGCTGGAGGGACCTGAGAGTGGGAGGATATGAATGGAAGGAAGGAAGGTTGAATGAATGGATGGATGGATGGATGGAGGGATGGGTGGATGGATGGATGGATGGGGGCGGATAGATGGAGAGAAAGCTGAGGGACTTGAGGCTGGGCGTCTATAGAAGGATAGATAGTGAAAAGATGGATAGGGAGAGAGAGAGAGGGAGGGAGGGGTAGATGGAGAATTGATAAGTGATAAGTGGACGGCCTGAGAATAAAAATACATGGACGTGTGGATGGATCGATTGTTGGATGAATGGATAGATGGGTGAATGAATAGGATTAGGGATGGGTGATGAGAGAGAGAGAGAGAGAGAGAGAGAGAGAGAGAGAGAGAGAGAGAGAGAGAGAGAGAGAGAGAGGATAATAGGATAATAACAGGATAATAACCAGCAGGACGCAGCAGCTTTCAAACCAGGAGTGTGATTTGTGGGAGGGATTTTTGCAAATCACAAAGTGCTTCACAAGAGTAAAATAGTTCAAATAAGACCAGCAAACAGTAAAAAACAGTAAGATATAAAAACAATAAGACTTAAAAAATAAACAAAGGCCAGTCTTGAACAGAATGCAAATTAACGCACTGCCACTTCAACTGGTTACAAATTGATGCAACTGATGTTCTGCGTACAGAGATTATAGCTATTGTTAGTTTTTCAACTCCTGTCCCTAGTTAGGCTTTTCTTAAGAGAATAAAAGCAAGAAAATATCACTGTTACATATAATTATGAAGCATAGATAGATGAGTCTTTAGCTGCTTTTTGAAAGTGTCAACAGAGTCTGCAGATCTGAAGTCCAATGGAAGTGGGTTGAACTGACTCTTTGGTACTAATCAATAATATGGAATCATCAATAATATGGAAATTAGCAGTGGTACGTGTAGCATTCAAAACATAAAGGCAGATGGATGGTTGAAAGGAATAGATTAATTACATTTCCCTCTGTTTGTTTCCACTGCACAAACCAACAGTTTTACTCACTTCAAAAGCCACTTCACAGGAGATTTAACAAACCAAAGGCTGCAGCAGACAAAGAAAACAATGTTCTTGCTGTTTCTTTTATGGGGGTTTTTGGTGTTTGTTTGCTTGTTTTTTACTCCCAAATGAGCATTTCATAAACTGGCGAGGAAAAAAACAATGTTTTGGCAGAAACATTGTCAACTGTTTATTAAGTAAAATACTCAGTTTCTTCTCCCTTTATTGCTTTCGTTCAGCAGCCATTTGCACACGATCCCTCTCAGAGGAGAAACTGACATTTGGTTGATGAGACGGAGCTCTATGTAGTACTGGTTGGATAACTTGAGAATCTCCCACTCTCACATACTGATTCACCTATAATGACTATGGATGTGGCTGAGATCCAGAATGTGAACATTTGCAGATTTGGTAGACTGAGCTCTCCACCCTTCCCACACAGAGTATTTTTGGTAAAGATTATTGTTATTGCATCTTTTGTATACAAGCAGAGGGAAAGTAAAAAAATGTTTGTACTCGATCTTCGATTTTACCGTTTTTCTTTTTTTTTTTTTTTTGTACTAATTTTTTTAACCGATGCTGTTGGTTTTGTATTGAAGCTGCTGATAACCCAAATTTTTTTCTATTTTCATGCCAAAATTAACAAATGTTTTAACCATTTATTCTTGGCAGGCTGGAAAAAAGCATCTGAAAAAGCATTTAGACCATCATGGGACACTAAAACTCTCCATTGAAACCAAACTAATTAGCAGCTCCTTAACGGCGCGTTCACACAGGACGCGTAACGGCCGCAGAACGGCCCTGAAGCAGAGGCCGCTTCCTATCGGCGTTAATGGGTCAGGCCGTTCACACTGGCCGCTGCACGGCGCAGAGCTCCGCTCGCGGCTCGCGATCTGGAGCGCCAGTTTCGGCGTCTGGTCTATTTTCTCCACGTGCCGCGGCGCGCATTTCACAGGAAAACACCATAGAAAACACTATAGATGGTCATATCTCCATTATATCACCACAGAAGCACACATATATTAAATGATCAACTTACCAGGGTCTTCGCTGTTGTTGCTGATGAATCCATCTGCACTGATGCAAGTTTTAAATGCAATACATTGTAGGATGATGATCTATCTGGTTTTGAATTATCACTTGCCTTTTGAAAATTGCATCTGTTATTGAATTACCACAAAAGTAAACAAGGATACATGTTTAGGTTTGTTTATTTATAGGCTACTTAATTTATTTAGGCCTATATGTCATTATTTAAAGAGATAGAGAGAGAGGGAGGGAGAGAAAGAGAAAGAGAGGAGAGAGAGATATCTAGGTCCCCTAGGCTTTCCTAATTATTGCCTGATCACAAGTCACGACTCTTGCTGAGAAAACAAATAAACGTGACAGCTTTGATATGAGGGAGTTTGTGAAGAAAGGGAGAAAGTGAAGAAGAAAGTTCATCCCTGATGTGGAAAAGTACAGTGAGCTGTCACCATTGTTTCTTCAAGGACAGCAGTGAACAGATGAAGCTTTGGTGGCTGTTGGAGCACAATGTCAGCAGCTACAGCCTGTTTCCACGGGGTTTTCTCCTCCTGTAGAGCAGGAGAGCTGGCCGGCACAGAGAAATGTGCTTCCTGTGTGAACAAGGCGTAAGGCAGAGTGACCCATCCCAGCTATTCAATGACATGGAAACTCTGGGATAGATTACTACCTTTTAAATGAAGAATTCATTTACAAAAACATTATTGAGTATTTAAATGAATAAATAAAATGTGCAACTTTCATCACAGGTTTTATAGAGCGTTTTATATAGCTATAGCTATGACCATATATCAGTATTTAATAAAAGGCTAATATTGGCCCATTATATTGGCAAACCAATACATTGGAATAACTTTATATGGGAGAAATGACAGCAAGTTGAGCTGGCGAAGGACCGCTCTGCTGCTCCATGCAAATGAGTAGACAGTTGGTTTGCTACAAAATTTATTTCTCATATTATGCTCTGTTCATAAAGTCTTTGGCTGTGACAATGTGCAGAACATGAACATTTGTCAGTTTGGCAAGCTAAATTTTGTACAATCAACCCCCTCTAATACTCCATTCTTTATATGCTTTCTACCTCAGTCAATACTCTGTGGAGAGAAACCGTGGTATTTGACATAGGACAGAGACTGATTTGAACCCATAACATTAGAATCAACTAGCATGCTCCTAGTCATGTTCAGGTTTTTTTTTTTTTTTGCAACAATTTGCACATGGGTCTTTCAAGAGGAGAGCATGACAGCAGGTTGATGAGCTGGTAACGGAAAACTCTGTCACTCGATGCAGATGAATACTGAATTGGTCGGTTTGCTACAGAATGTCTGTATTATGGTCTGACAATAACCATTCTGGTTGCTGCTGTGTGCAAAAAAAAAAATCAATTTGCCATATTACACTCTCTCTTTACCTTGGTAAGTTCATCCTTCTTCAATGCAACACTTTAAAATCAGTTAATCATGTGGTTTCCGCTTCACTGGGTCGTGTCATGGATGGAGAGAAACGGGGACATGAGACAAAAGAGTTTAATTCCACCCATAAAAATCATGAGACACGGGCACGCTCCTTGTAATGCATCCATTCGCATATGGGCTCCAAGAGGAGAAAATGACAGCAGGTTGATGAGCTGGTGAAAGAGAGATCTGCCGCTTGATGGAGATGAATATTGAGTTGGTTGGTTTGTGAGACAATGTCTACATTATGGTCTGCCCATAACAATTCTGGTTGTCACTGTGTGCAGAACATTTGTCAGCTTGGCAGGCTACATTCTCTCGGGCTGCTCCCTTCCCTCCAACATGGCATTATTTTCGGGAATTATTTTTGACAGTTTTTCTTTAGTATGCAGTGGAAAGTCATGGGAGATGAAGATACGGCAAAGGCGGCTGAGGAAGAGGGTGAAGTAGTGTTTAGGGAGACCGTCTCTCGACTGGAAGGCCCAGGTGCAAGCAGCCACCCTGCTGAAGTGTCGTTGAGCAAAACACTGAATCCATACGAGCTCCAGGGGCTGTTCTGTAGCTGACCTCTGACCTCCCTGTGGAGGGGGGGGGGGGGGGGGGGATTCCCGTATTGGGATCAATAAAATCTCACAAAAAAAGTAGTTTAGTATTGAAGTACTGAATTGAATTAATTTAAAAATGTGCTACTTTGGCTCTGATGCAGCCGCCTCTCTCTGTCTGTAGTCTCCACTCTGTAGTCTCGCTCAATGTCCCGCCCACAGCACTATCTGATTGGTTACACGTCACGAGTAATAGCCTATCAACACTGAAGGCTCTGCCACAGACAGGCAGAGAGACTGGAGCTTCTCTGAGCGGAGCTGTGTGTGAAGGGAAGGCAACATGTTGCCCAAGTTGAAAGAAACATCACAATCTTGCGATCTATTTCGATGATGACAAGCATGTCCAGTTTCCCAGTTCCACCACTGAAAACGCCCGAAGTCAAGTCACAGCCTACGGGATTTCACTCAACGGAGGAGAGAGCGACGGCTTTTAAATCAGTCGCTCGTCCTTTTTTTTTTCTTCCCTTACACAATCATTGCGCTTCAGATTAAAACACAGCAGCATCTGTCTGTCTGTATCTTTTCACTGCAACTCTGCATCGAGATTTAGGGAATTATTACTTTAAAAAGTAACAGCGGCAGTAAAACACTATGATGGTTAAACTTTGCAATTGATCCGCGGTTCATATGCGTTTTGAACCGTGGGGGCTGATCCGTACGGATCACGGATCAGCTACGGTCCGTTACACCACTACAGCCCATTGAAGCACACCTGTCTCCACTTATCGTTAGCTAGGTGATGTATATACTGTATACCTTGTGTTGTCAGTCAGTCTTTGCCAGTTCGTCCCAGTGTTTTCTCCTGTGTGTCATTCCAGTCTGTTTCCTGGTTTTCTGTAGCCCGTAACTTGTTATGACCTTTTGCCTGCCTACTGGATTCTGTCTCTGCTCACTGTTTTTGTACTGTTGCCTGGATTGTTTAGTTTATCTGGCTCTGACTTGGATTTGGACTTTGGTTTTCGGCTCAGTAAAGACCCTTGAACTTTTACCCCTGCCTCCGCCTGGCATGTTCCGCTTTTGGGTCCTAACTACAAACCTGACAATTTGTACTGCAGGAGAAACAGAACACGCAGAAGATGGCCATGCCAGTTGAGCACATTAAATCCATGGGCTGTTCTATATCCTCTAATGTTATATTTTATGTTTGATAGTTACATTATGCTTAATATATGGTGCTGAAAGAACAGGCTAGTTGTCGGATATTGCAAGACGAATGCAAGCGCTCTCATTTCAAATCCCACTGACACCAGATGTGATTTCAACATCTATGCCCTAGCTCTCATATAGTTGTGACATGATCACTGTTTTAACATGAAGCTCACATGCTGGACATACATGGTAGCTACAGTGAAATAACTGAAAATGATTTGACGTTTGACAAAGAGCCACATGAATTCTTCTTGTAAGACTCATTAGTCTCCTGTAAGGACTGGGTAGGTAGTATAACTCCGATTACTTCTGATAACAATAAAAGAAACTGAATGATACCTCCTGGGAGATGTAACTGTAACTACTATCTAACTCTGACTAATGTGCACTACACACCAGGTAAAGTCTGCAAATTCTATTGACGGTACTCACATTCGTCTTGCAATATCCGACAGCTACCCTGTTCTTTCAGCACCGTATGTTTAAAGTCATACCAGAATGACATGGGACAAAATTTGTGAGTTGGACTTGAACCCGCAACATCCTAACCATCAGTGGACACCCTGTAACGGCTTTTGTTCAGCAGCCGTTTGCACATGCCTCTCTTTAAGAGGAGAAAACGACAGCAGATGGATGAGCTGGTGAAGAAGAGCTCTCCCACTTGATGCAGCTGAATACTAAGTTGGTTGGTTTGAATGTCTGTCTTTTTTCTCTTTGTGGATATCAGCTATGGAGGTTACTTATGGGAGTGTGGTGGCATTGCTGTGTGTTGATTGGTGGGCCAACGCAACTCATGTTACTGTATTTAATTGTGGTACTTTTACATCATTGTCTCTGTGTTTTACTGTATGTAAAACACTTTGTAAACATTGTTTATAGAAGTGGATAGTGCATTCACCTCTAGTCATTTTATTAAAGTAGAAAGCAGAGGAGAGTAGAGAGAATGAGAGAGTAAAGGAGACAGCAGTGAAAGCTGAGGCAGAATTTGATGCTACACCCGTAGGTGCACTCGACTGCCTCTGGGAACACTGACATGATTTTTTATGGAATCTTTACTATAGCAATAATTTAACGTTCTCTACAATGACTTTGTGTCATTGTGTCAACTTTGTGTCTTTGCACTTTCAGGTACTATGGACTTTATAAAACTGCTGCCAATACATGTGTACTGACTGGAAGTTTTTCTTCAAAGTAACGTACATACAGTGTGTAAGAATATAAAAAGAAAGCAAGACAGATTGCTAACTAGTTTCCTTGTTACCGCAAGCATGGCTAGACTTGGCATGTTTTGAATGTGTCTGATGAATGTGTGACCAATCAGGGTTAGGGTTAGCCTTAACCCTGATTGGTCACATCGCTTCGCTGAATTTACCTGTTGTATCATAGATAACATAGAGCCCAATTGTAACTGCCACCGGCATATGCCAAAACTGGCCTGGGTAGGTGGCGTCAGCACTTGATATTAAAACAGGCTACGCTGCGTCGTTTGTTGGACGACCCGCTTCAACCTGACGGTTGAAAAACAGAAGCAGGCTGAGGGTTCACGTTTTCTCATGCAAGATGTTATTTAGTTTTTTAATGCTTTTCTATCTTTGTGCCAACATGTTTAGTGGATAAGATACATTTTTGTTGTAAAATATAAAGCAGCATTGAGCATTCCTGAGCATTAACAATAATGAGCGTTTCAAATGTTTAATTACTAAATAAATGAATTATTTCTCTTCAATGCCATTTCCTTAATACCACACATACTACCAAACAGTGAAGCTAGTTTACACTGACAGCAGGCAGCTGAGAGTGGTAGGCTGTTGGACTTGCCAACAATAACAAGGCTGCACATTCTCTGAGTTTCTTTATTGTCTCTGATATTCTTTATTTAATATGAATGACATCGTTTAGCCCGAGCTCCCCGGTGTGAATAACAAGTGCAGCCATTCATTGGAGACTAACAGGGTGAAATATGTCATAAGCTTGAACCTGCAACATTGTGACTGCATGATATCCATCTTATGACACATCCTGACCTCTCTTTTCTGTTTTTTTGTTGTTGTTTTTTTTTAAAATATGCAGTGTGTATACATAGCTGCTACTCTTATCCAGAGGGTGAAGTGGCACACTGTCTTGCTCAAGGATGGACGTTGATGGACACTTTGACAGTTGCAGGCATCAAGCCTGTGCCCTTTTTTATTATTTATTTTATTTTTACTGTGCCCTTTTACGTCTGACTGTCTAGCCCGTAGGCCACCCTGCCACAGAAAAGCAAGGAGGAAAATCCAACAACACACATCATGATCCTGGGCTGCAATCCATGCACCCATGGGTGTATGGTACGTGCGTCAACTGGTAAAGCCACCAGAAAATGGCACGAGAGATTCAGTCATGACAGAATCATCAGCAAGGTATACGCTCTTTCTAAATTGACCATGTAAAATTCATGACTGGTATGAATAGATAAGGTGTGTGTGTGTGTGTGGTTAGAAATGACAGTCATTTGACGTGTATTAGAGGAGGAGAGCCGGGCCAATTAAGACCCAGACCTGCATGGAGCTGGTTGACGAGCCTGATAGCCTCTTACTCATTCAATCGCTTTCTGTCTCTCTCATATTTTCTCTATCTTTCTCTCTTTCCCCTTTCTCTACAACTCATCACTCTGTCACATCTCCCCTTTTTTCTCTCCTTCTCTCTCTCCTCTCTGCTATTTCCCATCTCTATGTAATCTTTGACTATTAACTGTTTTTACTCATTGCTATTATGATTTTATACACTTGTGATTTCTACAGAATACTTGCAGAAGAAGTGTGCAATCTGATTACCAGGGTTGGGTGGAAATGCGTTACTACTGTAATGTGATTACTTTTTCAGTAGAGAGTAGTTTAAGGGATTACAACTTCAAATTCAGTAATTACATTACAGTTACTAATCCCAGTAACACCCTTTTACTGCGTTACTTAAACCTGAACCCCCTTCAACCTTTTCTTTTCTCTCCTTTGAAATTTTCAAAGTTCTTTTTTTTTTTTTTGTTAAATCCTTGTTTGGTGTTTTCCTCATATGTACCTTAAGGACATGCAGCAGGGTTACATCGGCTGTTAGCTAAAAACACAAAACAAATGATGGAGGGTGAGGGAGAGAAGTTTTCCCATTACTTTGAATTGATCTCAGTCAAGGATGCAAAAACCATTATGGTCTGTTTTAAACTTTGTGAGGCAGCAAAATGCTTTCCACAGTGAAAAAACACAACATCTAATTTATCAAAGCATCTGATACGCAACACAGCAATGTGAAACTCAGGGAAAAACAAGGAGCCGCTACTGCCAACGAAACAGAAAGTAATGTAACGAGTAATGTAACTAATTACTGCTCCTGCTGAGTAATTAGTAAAGTAACTTAATGCAGTACTTATGTATTAAATACCATACAGAGAGCTGTACAGTATCTGCCAATTTTAAATATTCTCACATACTTGAGTTTATTTAAAAGTATAAGTGTTTTTCTCAACAGTATATTAATGGCTATAGACTTAATCTTACTTAAATCCTATTTTATTGATGGTCGCATCGTAAGCACAATGCTTTTTGGCAAAAGACTTCATTAGAGTGATAGAGTGTCATGATTCCTATGTTTTTAATGAACACTCTATTGTTCTTGGAAGAGCGCCTGGCTAGAAGGCTGTATGAGGAGATGCACCTGCCCATATATTTTGCAAATTGGCACATTACAGAAATAATGTCTCTTTTAATTTTCAACACTTTCCTTATTTTAATACTGAAGCTGTTATGTTTGTGAAATTCACTTTCTTTGGTCCGATTGTGAAACTGCTTTCCATTCACGTAATTTAAATTTTTTGAATTCAAGAAAGGAGCAGGAGAGTTTATAGGCAACAGAAGCAAAATAATCATTGTGCATTGTTGTAATTTGGCACAAATAAACAGAGCTGGCTGGTGTTCAAAGTTGAATGTACAAACCAAGCATTTATCCAGATTGGTAATTGAAGGGGCTAATTAAGGGGCTAAATTTCAAGAATTTTCAGTTGTCTTAACACAAGTGTGTGTGTGTGTGTGTGTGTGCACATTTGTGTATGCATTTAGGCTATGTATGTTTGTGAGTGTGTCCGTATGTATTTATTCATCATTACATGTTTTTGTGTGTGGTCATGCATTCATTTATATGTGTGTGTGTGTGTGTGTGTGTGTCAGCTGTTCTCATCCGACCCGTGCCAGATAGATGATCATGTATCATCAGATGAAGTGTTTTGGTGAAAGCCGGTGAAAGCATTGATTCAAGTTTCTGATTGCATTCAGATTGGCTGAGATGAGACAACTGTCAGCTGTTTGTATGTGTGTGTGTGTGTGTGTGTGTGTGTGTGTGTGTGTGTGTTGGAGAGGGCGACTGTGTGTGACAACGCTGGTAATTTTCCCACTAAGTGAGAAATCCTCATAAGGCCATCTGCCACACTGGAGGGTGAAAATAACCAAAGTGTTTGAAAGTAAGAAAAATGAGTCTCTGATTCTTTTCTCTACTGTTTTTTTTCTACTCACTGAACCATCATAGCATTTTACATCTCCTGTACATGGAGATGTATCATGTCTCTGTGTGTTTTGTGTCTGCCCACACCAAGTCAATTTGACACAACCAAATAATTTGACACAGTCAATGCCTTAACATCACACTTTTTGCCTTGAGGCAGTGAAGCGTATCCTTCCTTCCTCCCCCCTCTGCTGAGCAAGTTCACGCCCCAACATGTCAATCATCTTAACGAGTCCTTTGATGAATTCTGTGGGATCAAAATCAAAATCATTGACCCGCTCAGGAATATCTTTACTTTATTGAACTGCTAACTACTTGCCAAGATTCATATTGAATTAGACTCAGAAGTAGCAAGCCTGGGTGTTATCTTAGATTCTGATCTAAGTTTTAATCCCCATATAAACAAGGTGACCAGAACAGCATTCTTTCATCTTAGAAATATTGCCAAGGTGCAGCCCTTCCTAACCCAGAAAGATGCTGAAAAGCTAACTCACGCTTTTGTTACAAGTAGACTGGACTACTGCAACGCCCTTTTTACCAGCCTCCCTAAAAAGTCTATTGAGAGGCTTCAGCTTATCCAGAACTCTGCAGCTAGACTTTTAACAAAAACAAGGAAGCGAGAGCATATCACTCCGGTTTTAGCTACATTGCACTGGCTCCCAGTGTCCTTTAGAATTGATTTTAAAGTTATTTTACTTGTATACAAAGCTCTTAATGGCTTAGGACCGGCCTACATTACAGAATCCCTGCTGTTCTACATTCCATCAAGAGCCTCAGGTCTTCTACTGCTGGTTTGTTAGAAGTACAAAACCCCACTCAAAAGAAGATTGGAGATGCAGCCTTTTTTTAACTATGCTCCTAAACGGTGGAACACCCTGCCAAAGAATATTAGAGAGGCGGGCTCTGTAAGCATTTTCAAACGACTGCTAAAACCTTATCTTTTCAGCTTAGCTTTTAAATAGCCTTCATTTTAACTGTTTCTGTTCAGGATCCCAACAGAGCTGACACGGGCAAGTACACATTTTCATTGGTCTTGTCCGGGTAATGCTTACTTGCACGAGTGAACACTATATGTGGGGGGGGCAGAGCTTTACCCTGTATGATTCTCATCCATCTGTGGATGGTGAGGTTTTTGACCAAGAGGAGAATCTATGATTCTCGTCTGCCTTGGGCAGTGAGATCTGACGTGAATATCAGGTCAAGAGTAGAATCAGGAAGGACAGGGGAAAAGAAAATTACAGAAAAACATATGGGTTCACTCACAATGTACATCTAAAAGTGGGAGTATTTGTTGTGTTCTTTTACCTTTCTTGTTTCCTTGATTTGATTCATTTAATGCAGTGCATTTTGTTTGTTCTTTTATATGAATTTTATCTTTTATCTGTCTTTTATCTGCCTTCTATTGATGTAAAGCACTTTGAGCTGCATATTGTGTATGAAAGGTGCTATATTGTTATTATTATTGTTATTATTATTATTATTATTATTAAGAAGGAAAGATTAACTTCCCTACTTCCCTACTAACTTCCCTACTCTCTGCAGGCCTTAATTAAGAGTTATAAGGATGTGTGTGTGTGTGTGTGTGTGTGTGTGTGTGTGTGTGTGTGTGTGTGTGTGGCCAGATAGCTATCCATGGGAACACAAGGTGTTAATGATAATGATAGTGAGTTTTATGTATGCTTTTATATGTCCATTGTCTCCATTTTCCTGCTGTGTTGAACTATCTGTATTTGTTATTGTTTTGTTAATGTTCTATGCTTTTTATGCAATGCTGCTGCATTTCATGGAGATTAATAAAGTGTATCTGTATCTATCTGTATGTTTAGTCCTCTGACTGTCTTGTTTTTTACTGTGATATCAGACACACTTTTAACTGACTAACCTGTCTCCTATATACTGTAAGTTCTGAACAGTGCGGCTTGAGGTCACGTACCAAAAATCTGGCATTAAAAATTCTGGAACAGTTCCTCAGTCTGCGCTCATTCTCAAGTTAATTGAAAAGTCTTTGTGTTAGTCTGTGTGTTCAATGTGGGTGCAATTACCAGTTAGGCTACTTAGCCTGGCAAGCTAAACCTCCATTACAGCAAATCCTTCTAAAAGTGAATTTGAAACCAGTCATTTCACCAGTTGTGTTGTGCTTTAGGACTGAGAGGAGTTTGGAGCGGAGGCAACACTTCAACCACACCTCCGAATGAAGAAGCTCTTTCCAAAAAATGACACATCCACCATTTACAAAGACATCAGGTCTTATAAGAGAATGCTGGAATGAAGGTAAAGCTCATTGTGGCTATCCACTGAGGTACTAATCTTACTAAGTAATTGTATCATCTTTGCTTTAAGCAAATAATAATGCAAATAACTTTAATAATATTAAAGACTTATGTTTTTTTTAAATATTGACTGATGGATTTCAGATTACTTTTTCATAGCTTTCTATCAGAGGTGGTAGAAGTACACAAATTCCCTATTCAAGTAAAAGTGCAAATACTCATTTAAAAATATACTCTGGTAGAAGTTGAAGTACCATTTCAAATCCTTTACTCAAGTCAAAGTATAAAAGTATGTGGACTTAAATTTACTTAAAGTATAAAAGTAAAAGTCGTTCTCTAAAACAGTCATTTCTAATGTTCTAAACTGGTTTTCTGTTGAGTGTTCCTCTGAATCCCAGATGAGAAAGAGTCTGCAGCTCAGATGACTAACCCGAACCCTAGCAGCTGAATTCACTAACGTTAATTCTCTCTCCCTTGTTGCTTCTCTCTTCTTCGTGTTGCTTCTCTCTCTGTCCCTTCCCTAATTTTTGGTGTCGCTTTGCTGAACAAGCAGCCAACCACATCTGGCTCTTGATCAGCTGCTTCCAGGATGGAAGCTGTCTGATGCTGAAAATAAAATTGTTTTAGAAAATCAGTCGATGATTTCCCGAGAGTAACAAGTCTGTTTTGAAAATGTAGTGAGTAGAAAGTACAGATTTTTCTTTTTAAATGTAGTGAGTAAAAGTAAAAAAGTCTTCAGTGAAAGAAAAACTTGAGTAAAGTACAGATACTTGAAAATCTTAAGTACAGTAATGAAGTATTTTTACTTTGTTACATCCCACCTCTGCATTCTATCCCTCACTCTCTTTGTCCACCTTTCTCTGCTCTTTTCCAAATCCAAATCTAGTCATTGTACTGTATGTTTTCTTTGCTACTTCTGCACTGTTGGAAAATTAAAATATTGTTCAGCCACCTGAGAGTGCAAAGAATGGCCTGGCAACACACATATAAGAATATCTTATTATTATTTAAGTGTCCGAAGCTACATTAAATTTTATATAGGTATCTGCTTCATATATATACGTATAGTGTGTGTGTAGGCTTTTATTCCCGCTATGAATACCGCCCATCAGAGATATATACATTTAAATGAATTAGATATGATGATGTAGTCTGTCAGTCTGTCCTAATTTATTCTCCCTATGTTCCTATATCATTCTGTTCTATCACTGATTATTATATCTAATTAGGCTAATTCTCTGTACAGTCCTTTGAGACATGCTTGTGATAAAGGGTTATATAAATAAATAAACTTGAACTTCAACATGTCTTGCTGTTCACCTTTTTAATTTCATCACCATTTATATTCTGTAACCCAGTGGTTCTCAACCTTTTTCATATCAAGGACCCCTAATTTAGTCCACATTAGGGCCACGGACCCCAATTTGATGAGATTTTGTCTCTCGGACCCAAATCTGAGAATATAATTTATTGTCAGATATGATTTTGTATAGAATTCCATGACTATTCTAGATATCCTAGATAGAGAGATAACAGTGGAACTATGATCAAAATAGTCATTGTAAAATTACAAAATAATGAAGTTTAACAATTTATCAATTTGCTGGGGACCCCCTGGAATGCCCTCAAGGACCCCTGGTGGTCCCCGGACCCCACGTTGAGAACCACTGCTGTAACCAATTCCGTTCTCAGTAACACCTGGACTGTGCTCTGTTGCGGTGTTGTCTCTTGTTAGGGAAATTTAAAAAACAATTTGAACACAAACGGTGGTATCTGGTGTCCAGTCCACTTTGCACTTAACTGGGAGGCAGAGGTCATAGACAAACTACATCAAGAAACGTAATCCTGTGACTGACTGAAAAAAAGTGCATGCCTTGATCAGAGCAAAGCAAACCTCCTCATTACTGACTCAGTTGTCAGCTACATCAAAGGGGCTTCCCACATTCACTGGTAATAGTCTGTTTATGATCAGGCTGGCAGTCACCAACACTAAATAGAAGAAAATGGAAATGAGGTTTAACATAGAAGAGGAGAGGTGAACAGCAGAAAATAACAGATGTTTTTTTTTGTGTGGGAGAAGTGGCCTTTTGATGACTGTGGAGTGGCAAGAAGTTGTTTTTTGCAACAGTCCTGGTTACAAGATCATGGCAAGAAAACTACATCAAAGAAGCTTCCCAGACTCACGGGTAAAAGAGTCGGAGTGTGAGCAGAGCAGAAGCCACAATTACAAGAAGAAGAACAAACTGAACAGAGAGGTGATGAACAACAGAAGGAAGTAGAGATGTTTTTTTGGGGGAAAAGTGTCATATTACTGACAGTGGAGCCTCAAGAAGCTGTTTATATCACGATGGTGGTGACCTGATCATGGCAAGACTACTTTGCTAAGTTCGATTCCTGCTGAAAAGAAGAGGACTCTATATATATATACATATATATATATATATATAAGTGCCACAACTTTCAACTCTGACCACTTTTAAAACTAGGCTCAAAACATTGTTTGTTCTTCTGTTTTTTTTATGCATTTTTTATTCTTTATTTATTCTCTATTCTTATGCACTTTATCCCTTTTTATTTTTTATTTATTGTTATCTTATGCTGTATTTCTTATCTAATGTATGTAAAGCACTTTGAAGAGCCTTTGTGTACTTGCCTTGCCTATATACTGTATATCATACATTGTTCATATACCATATCCACAAGTTATTTGTGCATTTCTTCATTCTTGTTTTTGTATCAATTTCCTATTCGTTAGAGGAATTAAAAAATGCCTTAAATGTCATTTTACTTCCGTGCCCAATTCATCTGTGTTTCCTGATGACATCATGATTTCTTTTTCCTTTTTTTTGGTGTAAGATATATGTAATTTGTATGTGCAAATCACCAAAACCTAAATGTATCAGATTTTACAGTGCATTGTTTAACAATAAAGTGTCCAGCAAAACTAACTCTAGCTTTTCTGTTTGTAGTTGGTATATTAAACGAAAGAAAAAAAAATTATACTGCTTTGCACTGGAAAAAAGGATTCAAGGGTTTCCCATGCTTTGGCTCCCATGATTTTACACAAGAGCAATAATCCAGTGGTCCGGAAAATATATTAAAGAAAAAAACAAACTCCTATAAATTCCTTAAGTCTTATTTTTTCATTTTGGTAGGGTGTGGGAGGCCACTAAAGAGAGGTGTGAGAGACTGAGACCAAGAGAGAGAGAGACAGACAGAAAACAGAAAAGGGAAGGGCATTAGGAGGGAGTGACAGAGAGACAGTGTGTGTGTGTGTGTGTGCGTGCGTGTGTGTGTGAAGGTGAGAGGAGGAGGAAAACATTTCCTGTTCTTTACTGTCCATAGACTGAAGGTCATAAACACACTTACAGGCTCTGGCATTAGACTGTGTGTGTGTGTGTGTGTGTGTGCGTGGGGCGAAGTGGGGGGTTGGCATCTGGCATCCAGCACCGGGACATAAAAGATGTAAAAAGAGGGAGGTGTAATCACACACACACACACACACACACACACACACACACACACACACACACACACACACAGGAGAGTACTTGAGGTCAGACTGTGGGACATGGCAAGGCCCTGGCTACTGAGCTATAGCACCAGCCCTTTTAAACAAACACATTTATTTGAGGCCAGTATATAGACTAAATCAGCTAGTGACAGTATACTTAATTTAATTTGACGTTAAAGCTCTATGTGATAACTTGCCATGTCAGCAGCTACTCTGGTCAGAATTTGCAACTGCACTCTGACGTGATTAAAAGTGCAACGGCCGTAAAATCGACAGACAACAAACAAGTGTGTGCTTATTGATCATGTTAACACTCATGACACTGTACGCTGCTTGGGATAAAACTGTTTGTACATAATAACACTCACAATACTGTAAGATGCTTGGGATAAAACGCTGTGTCTGCCGTTGTAGAATACGACTCACAAAAGCTAACGGGCTAATATAGAGCTACGATGCTAACGCAGCCACGGTAGTTAGCATTAGCGTTAGCATCCCATGTGACTCTAATGTTTCCCTCCAGTGTATCCAGCGCACCGCCGCTCCGAATCGGCTGTTCAGATCCAGTGGTGGAAGAAGTACTGAGATCTTTTACTTAAGTAAAAGTAGCAATACAACAATGTAAAGATACTCCATTACAAGTAAGTCCAGCATTCAAAATCTTACTTAAGTAAAAGTAGATAAGTATTGGCAACAAAATGTACTTAGAGTATCAAAGTAAACGTACTCATTATGCAAACTGTCCCCATTTAGAGAATTATATTTTCATAAATTATTGGAATATTAATAGATTTATTGACATACATGTACATGTACATGTAAGCAGCATTTTAACGTTGTCAACGTGAAGCTAATCTTAACAATTTAGCTATACTTTTGGGTTGTCTAATCTATAACAATGCTATTTTATAGTTATTTTATAAAGATGACCAAATGTTTTAAATATAAAAATATTGATTTGAAAAGTAACTAGTAACTATAGCTGTGAAATAAATGTAATGGAGTAAAAAGTACAATATTTCCCTCTAAAATGTAGTGGAGTATAAGTACAAAGTAGCATAAAATGGAAATACTCAAGTAAAGTACCTCAAAATTGTACTTAAGTACAGTACTTGAGTAAATGTACTTCGTTACTTTCCACCACTGTTCAGATCTCATGTTACGATGATGGTTCATTAGAGCTTGGAACGCCAAACTCCAACAAAAGAGCTTTAAAGTAACACAATAAGCAGTGAGCTGGGTAGTGGCTATCAAGGTGAGGCTAGTGGCTACAGCTCAGGGAAGTCATACCAACAAGGAAAGCAGGAAGAGAAGAAATAACAGCAAAGCTAAACATGTGGCAGACAAGTGAACATCAGCATTGCTTTTTTTATTGCAGATTGGCTGCACTCTCCCTCTGCTTCGTCAAGGCCTGTGGAGGCTTTATGGATACCTTTGTGTCAAGATCTGTGTTGCTGTGGATAGTCGAAATCAAAGAGGAGGATAGTGTGTCAACCCTTTGTTAAGCTTTTGCGGACTTGCTGATATGAATGGTCAAGACAATGTAGGCCTTCAAAAACATGCATGCCCAAATCTACATCCATGCAACTTTTTCTTTCATCAACACAACCACCCTGATATCAAAACCCTTCTGAGTTTTCCATCTATGATCAAGATCAAACGGACATTGGTGTTTCTTGGCTATAATGGGACTATATTGCTCATCTTTCATTCATGTAAGTATGATGTAAAAATGAAACCAAATTATTGTTTCACACTTTAATTTTAAAGGTGCTATGTGTAGCATTTTAACACCAATAAATCATCCCCACATTCTATTTAAGACATAAGTCTAATTACCATAAACAAACAATACAATCACTGTGAACACTGAATTTTGCACTATGTGCCACCTGTTATGTTGCTTTATGGCACAGAGAGGGATTGATTTATGGCACAAAACAGAAATTGCAACTTGACCTTTTTCATTTTTTGTCTTGCAATGGCAGATGGTGGAAGGAGTGAAAGGCTGATGAAAAAATCACTTCCCACATGTTTATCCTCTTCAGTAAAGCCAAAGAGCAAACAAACACACACAGAGTGACGGCAGGGAGGAGGTGCACACAGCAACATCTTCTTTGCGATAGGAAGCAACAGAGTTTCTAGGAAATGTGATATTAATTTGAGAAACACTAGCACTAACAATACCACTTACACGAGATAGAGGCTACCAATCATCTCCACCATGTCTCATTTGTTTACAGCAATTATACCAAGGTATGACAATTAATTTGACAATGATATATTGATGTTTAGAATGCTACATGTACCATTGTCAATTGGTGCCACTGGCCAATTTCTTTTAATTAGTAACATGGAAATTACCTACCTGATTATTACCAATGACAGCCAGTTCAAACCTCTTTTGTAACCCTAACCCTTCATAATGATCTCCAAAGATCAGTATTCAAGTGAGCATTTTTGATCAGATTTTTTATGTGATGTAGCCTAACCTCTCAAATTGCAACAGATTGATGTATTTAGTAACTGAAAAATAAAAACATTTAAAAAATCCTCCCACAAGTCACTCTCCTGAAGAGAATCTGTGAAAACATCACCTGGTTTGAAAGTTGGTGTGTCCTGCTGGTTACACTCTCTCTCTCTCTCTCTCTCTCTCTCTCTCTCTCTCTCTCTCTCTCTCTCTCTCTCTCTCTCTCTCTCTCTCTCTCTCTCTCTCTCTCTCTCTCTCTCTCTCTCTCTCTCTCTCTCTCTCTCTCTCTCTCTCTCTCTCTCTCTCTCTCTCTCTCTCTCGTCTCACACAAACACACTCTATCCAAGCCTCTCATTGCCTGCAGGTGACTGTGGCAGAGTGAGAAAACCAGGGACAATCACACCGAAGCTTAGGGTGCCTCTCCCTGGGATAAAGCACAAAATACCCCCTAAAACTGAATTCATATTGTCCCATTTATCATAACATAATATAATATTGGCTTTTTGGTGGGTCACTTTTATACAAAACATCTCACAGTTGTTTTGTATAAAGTGAGTGTATTTATTTTATCTATGGGTAGCCCCAGTGGAAGTTAAACCCCACACCTTGGCAGTGTCAGTGCCATGCTTAGCCTATTGAGCTACAAAGGTGTTATCAGTGATTTTGGACAGTTACATCTAAATTCGCTAACATAAAAATAAACTTTTCTCTTCCAAAGGTTGAAACTGAGGATGAGGGATCTAGTCTACATCATCATGAAACAAAACCTGGGGCTACTTGCTTAAACTTTTGCATCTCAGTGAGAAATGACTCTTTGGACTTTGACTTCAAAATCGATTCAAGTATGTGACATAACTGCAAAACCTCAACAGCCAACATTTACATTTTAGACATTTAGCTGATGATGTCCTTGAGCAAGACAAGACAGCTGCTACCTGCTCACTCATTGTAAGTCTCTTTCAATAAAACCATCAGCTAAATGTCTAAATATAAATGCATTTATCAGAAAAGCTGAGTCTTTTGTTTCTTGCAGTATGCATGGAGATTCTTACTGACTGACAGTTCATCATCAAACATCGTCTTCTCCTAAATGTCCTTGTCATCAGATGACTGTGTGCATGTGGTGTGAAACCACCTATCATTTACATTCCACTAAGGACTTCTTCTCAAGCTGATTGCACTTAAATTCAGCTCATGCAACTCTGTTTGACTGGAATCACCATGTCCTCATTAACATCATGCAACCAAAGCCCATCGATTCATCGATTGATGGTACATTTCTGGATTGATATTTCTAAATTTAGGAATGCAACTAGACTCTTGTAATTAATGCACAATGTGTCCAGTAACAAACTAAACTGGTACTTAATTTTGGTTCTTAAGGCCAGCCAGTCTTTTGTTTGGAAGAATTTCATTGACTGCTTATTCATTATCCAGTGAGCAGCTCTCCCAAATGTCCTTGTCATCAAGTGGTTGTGTATGGATCATGACAGTTCCCATCATTTGCATTCTGCTAGGATTCTGCTAAAGAAATACTGACAAATGAATGCTTCAAGGAATACCTTCACTTTCTGAATTTTAGTCTGTTGTTTTTCTTCACCAGGCCCTTTTCACATTATGGGAAATAAGTCTCAATATTTGCCCTTCAGCTACTACCATTAAAAAATATCATCTGAGCATTTGCTTTTGAAGCTAATGGGCACAACTGCTCTTCATTTTATTCAGCTGACACACACACACACACACACACACCTCTCTCTCATATACTTTGGTATTCATTGTATTTAGGGCTTATTGAGATTTGAATGTGTATTCTTCTCAGTGATGTTTTTATTTTTATTTTTTTTCATCCTCTGTCATATGGCGGTTATTTGATTTGGACATGTATCATTGTGAAACACTTTTGAGTTCCAATTGTATGTCCAATTGTTTTATTGTTTGCTTGTACTTTTATGAGTTGATCATTTTAGAATTGCTGTTGCCATTGGCATAGAGGGTCATTCCTATGCTGGAGTATTTTTGTTTTTGAAATTTTTATGTAATGGTTTTAATCCATTTGCTGTTTTTAGTCAATTTATTGTTTTAATCAATCTATTTTATGTAAAGCACTTTGAGTTGCATTCACTGTATGAATGGCGCTATATAAATAAACTTTGACAACGTTTTGGAATGGGTGCAATCCATTAGAACTAGAAAGTTGATGTGTTACTATGGCAACAGTTCGCTTTTGCCATAGTACATTCTTTTGGCTGAGCGTTTCAATGTAAGCTTCATTGTCCATTCCAGATGTCTGAGTCTCTTGTCCTGCCCAGTCATGAAACAGCGCCCATTTCTTTATCTAAATCTATCTGAGCCACCTAATGTGTACCACAGTAGACTGTCATAATACATAATTCGATAAAGAAGAACAACTCAGCAGGCTAACATGAGGCTATAGCACTCTAAAACACAGTTGTTCCTCTGTGGTGTCAAGTTAAATGCCAGCACATTGTACTTGTACTTGGACTATGTTCTTTCTGGTCTGATTTGTTCTGTTCTGTTCTCTTCTCAGTGTTATTTCTGTTCTGTTTCCTGTGTTTCAATTGCTCCGAGGGAAAATCCACCACACTCACTCACTCACTCACAGAAACAATGTTAGAGTGTAGAACCAATTGACTATGACAATCAAAGCAGAAAAATGGTCTGCGCTCAAAAACCCAACAGTGTTTTTTTGAGCACGGACAATTTTTCTGCCTTAATGTTTGAGTGACAGCAGCACTGGAAATGATTTCTGGCACACAGCTACCCCCATGAAAATATGAACACAGTGACCTCCGGGGTTGTATCAACAGTTAATGTCACTGAAATGATGCTTGAATGTAATATTTTGATATTTTATGACATCACTGTCTGACTCTCTTTACAATGGAACCAGTGATACATGCTCTCTCTATTCTAGACTACTCTCTTTTTCTGTGGCCTCTATAGTATGACTTCTCCCCCTCACATTCTTAATAGATCAGACTAGAACAGAACAGAGTAGAATACAGCAGATTAGAACACTATTCTATTTAATATGTCTGAGTGTTGATATTACAAGCTGCGAATCTGTGTATTATCGCCCATTTGCTGTATTATCATTTATATCCTATTACTACTTGCTGATTCAGTGGCCCCAGTTTCCCCGCAGGAATCATCGAACCTTCTCTGCAACATCTGTGCAAGCACATTGTGATTCCAACGATTATTAATGTCCAGTTCACAAACAATTCCCTTGTATTGGACAGCATGTTTGAGCTAATCAGGAGTGACAATGTTTCACCTTTCTATGGGGTCCTAATTGTCTCTGTGAAGTCAGACAGCTGTTTCAACAGCTACACAATGCAAGGCAGCTCGTTTGTGTCATTTGCAAATGCTGTCCTGCCACTTCTTCAGATTAGTAAATCACCTGTGAGGACTGTTTTCCAGATCTCATTGTGAAAATAGTTATTTTATAGTTAGAGGTGAAGGTTAGAGTTACAATGTGAGTTTGAGCTTAACACTTCACTGATACTTTATAGTGAATAAACATTAAACATTACACCATGACTATGACTACACACTGTAATGTTATCTGCTACAGCTCCACAATTTCAATGACATATGACATCTGATGAAACATTTGTGAAACTGCTATGGTGATTAATGTTATAGAAGGGTTTCACGTCAGTGTTCTGCCACTATGTGAGTGAATCCAGGCATGTGAATATGACATGGCATGTAAAGACATCAAAATACTGTACACATATTCTGACAATGCTCAGTCACATGTAGTGAACAGACAAAAACCTTTAGCCTAACATTTGGAAATGTCATCAAGCCACTGGAATGTTGAATTCAAGCATCAACATCATAGAAAATTTGCCAAATTAATACCACCTTTTTTTATTATGCTAATATCAACAATTGGGTACATTGTGCAGTCCTAATGAGTGCACAACAACATTTTACGACACTCAAATTCTTTAGTTCTTCCTCCTGACTTAAGTTAATGGCTTTTTTTAATTCATTAGATGTATTGCAAGGTTACAATACCTGCAGAACTGGAGGAGCGCCAGAGAGACAACTCAATTTGATGCTCTCTACATATAGAGCAAATCATACCATCTATTCTACAATCCCAATTAATGATGCTGAGATGAAAGACGCGGTCCAAAACGAGAACATGCATGCCATGAGTGATTATGACTTAAACGCTGAAGGGAGTCACATAAACGTGGATTTATCTGATTTCTAGAATTCTGACACCGAATTAATTGACATCCTTCCTTGTCTCTCTGTAAATTGCTGATTTTGCCCCGCACCTGTACCCAAGTTGGGCTGGATGTGCACACTGTTCTACTTCTAATACATAATGAGCTACCAGCAGGACTCTGCTGAATACATCCAGGGCTGTTTCACTGCAGGAGAAGTCATCAATGCTGTATGTATTCTACTCTTTGGAAGCGCAGTTGTGTGAGACCTTGGCAAAGTATCCTGAGGAGTTGATTGGCCTGAGTACTATTGACCTCTCCATCAACGTAGATGGTCTGCCCCTCTACAAGAGCTCTGGTAAAACAATGTGGCCTGTGCTATGTGCTGTGCATCTCACTCATATTATCAATTTTCTTGTAGCACTTACATGCAGAGACAAGAAGCCACAAAATCTAGACTTTCTGGAGGATATTGTCCAGGAGCTCAAGCATTTCTCATCCACTTTTGAGAAATTTCAATCAGGATTCAGGTAGCATCATTGTACAGAAATCGTCCTCCTTAAAATGGCAAATGATTTGATGCTAAATGCTGATTCTGGCGAAGGCTCCATTGTTGTCCTCTTGGACCTTAGTGCTGCTTTTGACACAATTGATCACAAAATTCTTATCGGTAGACTTCAAAACTAGGTTGGGATTTCCAGTACTGCCCTGAAGTGGCTCTCATCTTACCTGTCAAACAGGACTTTCTTTGTCTCTATTCGTGACTACATGTCATCCTCCACTGCGTCCTCGGCCATATTATTCGCAGACACGATATCTCCTTTCACTGCTTAGCCGACGATACACAGCTTTACCTCCGTCAACTTTCTGATTTTAACAAAGTTTCTGCATGACTGTTTAGCTGATCTCAAAGAATGGATGGCACATAACAACACAAAACCATCAGCAAGAAACCTTGCTATGATATTTTACTCTAATTTAAATTATGATCAACACATTAAAAAACCTGTGCAATCTTGCTAGTTTTACTTAAGAAATATCGCTTAAATACGATCTGCTTTCTTTTGAGGATACAGAGAAGGTCATTCATGCTTTGATTTCCTCCAGGCTTGACTATTGCAATGTTCTGTACACATGTTTTAATAGCTAAGTTGACCCTGTAACAGCTAAGTTGAATAGCTAAGTTGACCATAGTTAACCCCTTTTAACAAACATGTAACATAGTGTAATACACATTCATTGTTTACTCCTAGCCACTGTCTAACAAGCTCTCATCTACAGGCACATCACATGGTTGTATTGTTTTGTAAACCAAAAACGTTTAAATTTGCTAATGAATTAGTATTTGTGAGCCTCCTATACAGTGATGAAAAGATGTTTTGAATTTAATTTGATCTTCAATCAATTTGACTTGAACATCCTTAATTAATTTGTCTTGAATATGTCTAGAATGAATGTGTTTTAAATGAATGTCTCTTCAATGTAAACATCGAACAAAAAGTTCAGAACTTTGTGTTTGGTAGATTATTTCTCTGTTGTAACAATGCTTCTTGGCAATACATTTTATACCGTTGGAAAGCCTGTTTATTTCCCTTTTAAATGGTGCCTCATTTGTAAGGAACATGCATTTGTGGGATGAGCAGCACAGCTGAGTATGTGGGTTGCGCTCATGAAAAATTTGCCAAATCTTCTCTGCCAATGCCAAACAGCTTATTCTGCTGTTGCTACTGACTCTTGTTTTGAGCTTCCGGTACCCCCAGGTGCTGACAATCAGGTACCTGATTACCCGAACTCCATCCTCCAAGATGACAACGCTCGCCCCCACAGAGCGGGGTTTATCAGAGACTACCTCCAGAGTTTGGGAGTAGAGAGAATGGAATGGCCTGCCAACAGTCCTGACCTCAACCCAATTGAACACTTATGGGATCAGCTTGGGCGTGCTGTTCATGCTAGAGTGACCGACACAACCACGTTGGCTAACTTGCGACAAATCCTGGTTGAGGAGTGGAATGCCATCCCACAGCAGTGGGTGACCAGGCTGGTGACCAGCATGAGGAGGAGGTGCCAGGCTGTTGTGGCTGTGTATGGTTCTTCCACCCGCTACTGAGGCTCCTGACTGTTTGTTAAATGAATAAATTGTAAAATTGCCAATATGTCTTGTTTCTTCCTTGTTACTGATAGACTTCAATCATCCAATCCACCAAACAACACCAAACAAGAGTCAATAGCAACAGCAGAATAAGCTGTTTGGCATTGGCAGAGAAGATTTGGCAAATTTTACATGAGCGCAACCCACATACTCAGCTGTGCTGCTCATCCCACAAATGCATGTTCCTTACAAATGAGGCACCATTTAAAAGGGAAATAAACAGGCTTTCCAACGGTATAAAATGTATTGCCAAGAAGCATTGTTACAACAGAGAAATAATCTACCAAACACAAAGTTCCGAACTTTTTGTGCAATGTTTATAATGAATCAAGGGTTATCTGGAATATGTCTGAGACAACAGTATGTTGTGTTGATTTTGTTGGAGGCCCCCTCTCCCAGTGACAACACTCATTTTGTTACTTGTGATTCTATGTGAGTCATAAAGTAAAGTAAACCAAATTGCCCTGCGTTCAGCGATATTAAATATTTACCTTCTAGTTCTACAGACTATAATGAATGTTGGAAAGCAGTATACAACTTAGCTCCTGGGTTTATGTGCAACTTTTGTAAACTTGTAAACTTGGCATGAGGGTGTCAAAAAAGTTGACTCCCAAACACGAACAATAGTTGCACATGGTAACTGTAGTTCTATGACCACAGGTGGAGCCCTCTAATGGAGCTCTATGGGCTCTAACAGGGATCTATTGGCTTAAACACTCATCTAGTTGCCTCAGTGCACTCAATATTAGCATGCACATTCTTAGCCAATCAGGGTGAGCCTATATAACTCTATGACGCCCTGCCCTGTATAAGGTGAACGTACACTCAGACATGTTAGAAGGCTCCACCTGTGATCATAGAACTACAGTTACCATGCGTAACTATTGTTCTATTTCACACATATTGAGTGGTGCAGGAAATTGAGTCTCCAAACAAGCCATCAGGAGACAGCAGGGCGCCCAGGAGCTCCACATCGGAGGGTTTTATAGGCTCACCCTGATTGGCTTAGCATGTGTACGATCACTTTCAGTGCACTGAGGCAACTAGATGAGTGGTTAAGCCAATAGAGCCCCGCTAGTGCCAATAGAGCGCAGTTAGAGGGCGAAGCCTATGTGAAATAACACAACTTTACATCCCTATTTCCAACAATAGAGTAGCTGTGTGTAAGTTTGCCTCTCGGTTTGACTACAACAATTTCAATGTGACAGACAACTTCATCTAAGCTCATATGAGAGTATCACTGCTTGCCACAGTAGAGCAATCTCATAGATGGTAATTAATGTTTGAAAGTGCTTCTGGGTCTATCCACAACTTTTTTAATCACACAGGTTTGTCTCAGTATGAGGGAAACACTCTGTTTTGGTGTCCCCACTGAGATCCCCAATACATTTTTCTTTGTCGAGTAAATTGGTAAGTGATACCCCAGGGTGCCGTTCCTCCCTCTGTCTGCAGCACTTTGGCTGTGTGGGTTTCTGGCGCCGCCTTATTGCGTTGCTGCTTCCCTTATTCAGTGCTCCTGTCATTTTCGCTCTTTCTGTCTCTCTCATTCCTGTTCCTCTATTGTGAACTTTCTATATATCTGTCACTATCTCTTTTAATTTGTTTCACATCCATTCTCTCTCTGCTCAGTACATTTCTCTTACCAATTTCTCTCTCTTTTCTGTTTTGATACCCATACTTATTCATCTTTCTCTTCATCTGTTTATCTATTCTCTGCCTTTGTTTCTGCCTTTCCCTCAAGTTCTCTGTGGTTTTATAGTTTAACACCATCCTATTTGAACTATTTTCTTTGTTTGTCTTGTTCTATCTATCTATCTATCTATCTATCTATCTATCTATCTATCTATCTATCTATCTATCTAGTTGATTCTTCTCTCTTATTCTATTTCTGTTAAGCCGGGCACACACACTACATTTGTCTCAACAATTATGTTGGAACCGACTCGGTGGACACAGCTGTCACCAAAGCTTGTTAAGTTTGATTGAGTCAGAGAGGCAGTCTGACCCGGGCTTTGAGCCGTCTCAGACATCTGGAGGTTTTCAAACATTGTTTGATTTTTTCAGCACAAAATTTGCACCGATTATGTAGTGTGAGATATGTACAGAGGAGTTTTGAGAACAGTGAGCAGCAATAACCAATGAGAGCTTGCAAGGTATCAGGTGGAAAAGGTGGAAGCGACAAGACAACACATTATGTGAGCTTTATAATTTCCCTCCAGCTCTCTCTTCAGAGCAGACAACCCATGCTTCCTGTCTCTTCAACTATTCTCTCCTCCACATTCAGCATCTAGCACTAGCTTTTTTCCCTTTTCAGCACAAATGACTGCAAACACAAGGTCTGAAAGCTGCTGTTCCCTCTCACAATCGACCACAACCACGATGTGGTTTGGTATTTGGCCATGATCAGACAGGACGCTTTTTTCTCATGCTCAAGCATCACGAGTTACAGAGAGTTAGCTAGCAAACCTGAAGTAACAGCTGCTGAAAATAAAAATGAACAAGAGAAAGTTAGTTAGACACTTACATAGTGTCCATTTCAAGGACTTTTTTCACATTGATGTAATGCATGGAGCAGCTAATTCTGAGTTCCCCAAAACACACCATGGCCAAAACATGAGGCACACAGTTTGGAAGAGCCGGCCTTAGTCATTCACTCTCTAATTCTTCTCTTGCATCTCTCTTGCTCCGTCCCTCTCTCTTTGTCTTTTGTTTTTCCAAAGAAACCCCTAATAACAGAAGTTCTCAGAAAGTCACCATGAATCTCTTTTGCTGCTCCCGCTCACTGTGCTTTCATTGGTGTTCAAAGTCGTTATGACAGACACAAAGACATACACAGAAAGACAGATACACAAACACAAACACAAACACAAACACAAACACACACACACACACACACACACACACACACACACAATATCACTAAAGTGGATAGATCCTGACAAGGCATATCTTTGTCTTCTCAACTCTCCAGAAATCTGCTAATCTGCACATACTATCAGCTTCTCTCCCCTTGCAGTGGCTGTTAATTAGCTGGCTTTCCAGTGTTTTCTGATTATCTCTGTGTGCTGCCAGTAGGGTTGTTCGCCCGATTGTCATCTGCACTGGAACAGGTGTGTTTATGGGTGTTGGGTATGTGTGTGTCTCTGTGTGTGTGTGATGTGTGTTTTTACTACATTGAGGGGACCAAAATGTTCCCACAGCAATGGGAAACACAGAAAAATGTTCTCTTGTAAGTAATGTTTCCCAGGCCTCATTAGGAAAAGGGCTGATTGTTATCGGTAATCGTCTGTCTTTGTCTGATCGGACTTTGTTCATTACCGGTCTCTCTCTCTAGTCAACCTGTATGTGTTCTTTACCTGTCTGACCTTACCTATCTCTTTCTTTAGTCAACCTTTCTGTGCTCTTTACCAATCTTTCTATTTAGTATACCTGTGTGTCTCTCTTTAATCGATCTGTGCTTTGTAGCTGTCTACCTGCCTCTACCTCTCTGTATCTCTTACTCTCTCCGGTCTACCTTTCTCTGATCTTTATCTGTCTGTCCCTGTGTAGGCAGCCACACAGCAAAGTCAGCATCCTCTAAACAAGTCTTTTACATGAGAGCAACTTCGTTCATGGGTCGCTTAGCTGTGACACTTTGTGGGTGGGCCAGGAACAGTCAGACTAGAAACTAGAAAGTGGTGTGTAACCCTAACCCTAACCACGTTGCGTAATAGTCGGCTTCCAATATAATTCGTCCAATTTTGGATGGAGAATTTGCTTTTAATAAGTGTACAGTAGCCCAAAAAACACTTGAACAGAAGGCAAAAACTGCTTGTGGTTGCGGCATTGCTTCACGACAGGAGGAGGCTGCGGGTGCCTTACATTTTACTGTGAGCTTGGTGAGTTTCACCGGCTGGTGTAGGAACTCCGTCTGGATCGGGACAGGTTTCAGCTTATTTTAGGATGGACCGGGACCAATTTGACCTGCTCCTAGCAACAATTGGACCCTGAATCACAAGAGCACGAAGAAGTGGTGTTAAGTTCATAGCCTGTCAGAAATTGATTCAGGTTAGGGTGTAGAATATTTTCTCAAGGAGGAGTTTCACCTCGGAAGAGTGAGAGAAAAGGCTAATGTGATGGCTGTTGATAGCAGTGGTTTCGCGAGGGCAAGCCATCAATGTTTTGAGATTAGAATTGGACTATTGGAATAGTTTTTTGATCAGGATACATACATAAGTCAAGTTTTGCATTGTTCAAAATTTCTGCCACCTCTAACCATCCACACTCCATTATAAGTGCTGCCTGCAGAGATCTGCCAAGCACAGAAGTGCAGGGTAAGTTTGATTTAGAGGTCAGAACGGACTGGTTACTTTATGTCAGCCAGCTTTAAAATCCGGCTTTGGGTGTGTCAACGTACTGTTCATGCCAGGTCACAAACTGAACTCCCCTGTCTACGCTTGGTTTATCCTGGGTATATCTGTGTGTGTATTTGGTAGCAGGGCTCGCCAATCACTGTCAGGTAGTTTGAGTTGAACTAAAGGAATACGTTATGGATTATTTTAATCGGTCAGTCAGAGGAGGTCAGAGGAGGCAAGGCAGAGCCAGGAAACAGTGTCAGGAAAAGACAAGGCAGAATATATTGATTTTATTCACTTTTTCAAAAGAAGAATGAAGTTAGGATATGTGCTGGGTTAGGGTTAAATGAGTGATTATCCAGATCTGGAAGGACAGCCAGCTGTGGGCTGGTGAGCTGACGACCACAGCGGCCAGATGGATACTGGAGAGCAAGCTTGGATTGACACTTGAGGCTGACAGCTTCAGTGTTAGATGTCTACAAACTAAAGCTGAAAACCTAAACATTTCTGAACGCAAAATGTTTTTTCAAAGGTTTTTGCTACGGTCAATATGATATTGGATCACTGTAAACAAAGGATAAAATACTTTATTTTTTGCAAGTACACTGATGCATTAAATGTGGCATTAATTGTGTTTATCACATGAAAAGGATTCAATTTTTGTAAACTACATGAACTGTTCTGGGTACAATCAATATAAATTATAAAAACTGAGAAAGAACCTCTCTACAATGTTAGAAAACATGATGAAAAGTTTGTGGCACAGTGGCATGGGAAAGAAAATTTAGTTTAAGCAAAAAGAGTTGAATTAGCTCTGAAATGTAACACTTTTGTAACAATGCCAAAAATCAAACTAAGGACTTCGCTGTGCAGTATATTTTATAATATATTTTATTGATTTCCATTGAGATTCTGATTTCCATTGAGATTTAATAGATGCAGTGTTATTACCTAAAGCGTTTTGTGAAGGTTAACACCCCCTGTGAAATGATGGGTGGAAAAATTAAGCAGGAATATTGTGTGGAGATAGAGCTGTGGGTTTGGAAAAATACCACGTCAGTTGGTGAATTGTATTGGTGAGCAACGGGATGCTGTTTTGTTTTTTAATGTAGCTTTTGGCTAGATCTAATCTCCTTGTCTAACATCCAACCAAATTAACCTATTTCTTACAGTATTGTATTTTTTAGCAGCAGTGATAGAGTGTAGCTCCCTTATGATCATTAGCCTAGCTAACCCCCTGTAATACCCCAGGATTACTACTGGCATGATAGCACACATTCATACATGCAACAATTGAAGTAAGGACTCATAGCAACATTTTAGATCGATTTCCTCAAATATTAGCCCAAATTTAAAGAGAAAATAAAACCGAGGCAAGGCAACTGTTAAATTAGCCTGCCAATTCAGAATACTACTGCCACTTCAACTTTGCTCCTAAGAGTTATTTTTATTTCAAGCAACCCGCAGCAATTTTATATTTGTTTAGCAACCTTGTGCTGATATTTTGCCAGCCTGAGACATCAGCTATGGAGACAATTTGTTACAGGAAAACTAATGCTTTAAATTAAGTGCTATACAATTTTTGGTTTAATTAATATTTTACATATTTTACATATACCATATACTTGAACATGAACTCATAGGCAAGCATGCACATGCATGCATTTTGTTTGTCTATTATTTATTTTCATTTATTTTTGCTGTGTGTATTTGTGAAGTGTAGTATTGTGAGAACAGCCTAGTTGTTCAAGATGTCTATGCCAAACTCAAAAAGAGCTGAGAGAACCTCACCCCAAAACATCCCAGGTCCCACTCCTGGAGCCAGGCCTGGTGGCCAGGTGACCCCCTGCAGCTCAGCACAGCATGAAGAGGCAATGTGGGACCGCTGCCAATGTAAATGGTATGGGATTGGCACAGTGGCACCTGTTGGGCAAAGGTCAGGAGCAAAGCAGGCTTAGCCCAGGCAGACCTTGGCAACAGACACTGGCTCTCTGAATGTGGAACATATCGTCTCTGGGGGAAAGAAGCCAGAGCTGGTATGGGAGGTTGAGAAACACTAACTAGACATTGGAGTAATTTCCATGCAGTTTTGGCTATGGAACCAAACTCCTCTTTAGGGGGAGGTCTCTCCTATAACAATAATAATAACAACCTTTACTTATAGAGCACTTATCAAAAATAAAGTGCTTTAATGGATAAATAAAAATAAAAGAAAAAAATAAGATTAGAAGTGTTAACATAAACATGAACAAATAAATAGATAAAAAAAGATTCAAATATTTTAAAAAATCACCAAAGTGGGGAATGTTGGATAAAGTACAGAAATGAACACTGGTAATGTTAAGGGGGTGGGTTAGGAATACGTTTATGCTACCATCTCAATATGTCAGTGTACTAACAAAACCAATATACCATCAATACAAACTACTACAAAGATAAACCTCCTTTGTCCGTTCCCTTGTTCACTGCTTGGTTTAAACAAGAACTGATGTTGGGGAATGCTCTATATTATTGATGCTCAGTTTTGAATGCAGCCTTGATGCCATTGATCATTAAATAACACAGGCAGTGGGTGGGCATCACAGGGACTTCCGATGACTGGTTTGTATCATACCCATCAAACAGAAAATGTTCAGTGTCAATTTGTGACTATGTCTCATCTTGTGCCCCATTACCATGTGGAGTTGCCCAAGGGACTACTTGGCCCTTTTCTGATTTCTTTGCACATGCTTCCTCTGGGTCATATTTTAATGATGTCTGTTATCACTGCTATGCTGATGATACACAGCTTTATCTCTTTCCAGCCAAATGACCTCAACAAAGCCAAAACTCTTCATGACTGTCTGTCTGTAGTTAAAGATTTGATTTCACAAAACTTTCTCCAACTAACAGAGGCTCTTGTCAGTTAGTCCTGATCACATAACAATTCAGCAGTGCATTGACACCTACAAAAATGTAGGTGTCATTTTTTTATCCATATATGAACTTTGAGCAACAACTTAAAAAAAAATCTCAATCTTTCTTTCTCCAATTGAAAAATTTTGCAAACATTTAATCAGTTTTATCTTTTCAGAATCTTAATCTTCATGCTTCACATCTTGACTACTACAATTGTCATTTTTCTACTGGCACCAATTGGTGCAGAGTGCTGCAGCTAGGCTGTGGACTAAAATAAGCTGCAGGTGCCACATCACCCCAATAATGGCCTCCTTTCATTGGCGGCCAGTCAAATATAGAATTGATTTTAAATTATTTTGATCACCTACAAGACATTTTATGGTTTAGCACCAAGTTATATAACAGAGCTTTTAACTCCATACGAGCAGCCATGTACTCTCACAGAGCTCTTTTTGCAGTTCCAAGGTCTAGAATGAACAAGCACAAATCCTGTACAGACCCACGGCGCGTGTGTTCAATTCTATGCACTGAAGCACTGCGACACAGTAAAATTACCTAATTCCATTAACATTACTTAAATACCACAACATGACGTCACCTACCGTTAAAGTTTGTAGGGCAGCGAAGACGAGTTACTGTCTGCAAATCCCCATTACTGACTGTGGAATGTTAAGTTTCACTTTTGTTTTCACACCCAGGCTGGGAAGGTAATCATTAGCAGCTCTGCTCAACACTGCACAGGAAATACAATTTCAAGATTACTCACCATAGCATCTTAAAGTGTGGGTTGGCTTACTGCATTAGTATATTTTCTTTGAAAATACCCTGTTATACAATGCTTTTGTGTTTAATAGTTCAATGCTGCTGGTCTGCTGTCTGTACATGACGTATATGATGCGCACATCAGGCGCATTAGAGATCGATTTAGATCCATTTCCACCGACCAACTTTTGATTTTGCGCCTCTGTATGGGAGGCACAAAATGGCCCAGAGGTACACACGACTTGTCCTCCAAACAAGCAAGGTGAGAGTAAAACTTCAGCAAGATGCACTCCAGGGCCAGGGAATGCGAAGGTTTTATGCAGGGTGTGATTTGCTGGGGGCATGGGGGGGGGTTAACTCTGATGGGGGGCCAACCCCATCATGGATCAAGAGTGCACATTCAACATGCATATATGCAAGTGGTGAACTGTGCAGCGCTGCACACAAGCTACATGACGGCCGTGGATCATGTGTACCAAAGACACCCTCTGTCCTCCAGGCAAGGGGGAAGTGGCTTATCAGAGTTATCAGAAACTCTCAGAGGAAATATTAAAGATGTAGAAAACTGAAGCAAATGCTTGTTTTTCTAATATCAAAGATGAGTATTTTTTTACTCAAATTTTATTTTAGAGGAGTTCTATCTACTTTGTCAACCAGTAACAAATCAAGTTTACAATATTTTGCAAAATAACCAAAATATTGCCACAAAAATTACTCTGACTGGTAATAAAATAAACCTGACATTACATTGTCCAAGTTGAAATTGATCATCAGGAATGAGATTGAATCAGCTGTGTCACACTGAATTTATGTGATTTACCAGAATGCAAAACAAGGGAGGCCTTGGGCAGCAAGGTGGCACAGAGAGACAGTTCTTCAACTGTAGAACATGGGTTTAAAAGCCACTGTGTGGCCAAGCATCCATCATGGAATTGTATTTGAGTAAGACACTGAATCACTACTACCTCCAGGGGCGCTGTTCTGTAGCTGACTCCCTATGGAGGATGGCAAGAGAAAAAATCATTTCTTTAAATGCCAGTACAAAATCGAATGTTTTTTTTCTTCATACAACTTACCAGGAGTTCTCCAGGCTCACTGCCGGAGAAGTTTTCTCCCAAACAATTGTAGCGAATAGAGTCCAGTACTATAGGCTTCAAAAAGGGCAAAAAATGTCCTTAATGTATACAGCTGCAGCATAATCCAAGTGTTCTGATGCCATGCGATCGCTCTGTGAGTGGAAAAAATGAAATTTTATCAATTATTTAATGCAAATCAAGTCTTCCTCCATTGTATTCAGCTTCCACATTACCAAACTTTTCAAGGCTGCTCGTGGTTTGTGTGTACGACAGTGAGCGATTTCCGTGGCCGTGTGATCTCACAGCTTCTCCGGCAGTGAGCCTGGAGAACTCCTGGTGAGTTCAAAAAACACTCATGCCGATTTTGTACTGGCATGAGGATGAGTAGATAATGACCAAGTTTTTTTAAGTTTTGGGTGAACTATCCCTGAGGGATCAATAAAGTATTGCATTATTATCATGTTACACAGCTGAAAAACAAAGCTACCAAGCTAAGGTCAAGTTAGACTGTCTGCTAACAAACACAGCTCACAGGCAAGCTAATGTTAGCTCCACAATTCGCAAGTGAAGTTACTTAAGATGTTTGTGAGCTTGTGAATGTCTAACCATATAGGCTACACTGTAACTCCAACCCCTAATGTTAGAGTGTCCGCTGAGGGAAGTTGATTAAACTTACTTTGTCTGAAATGAGCATCATATCCCCTTGGACATAATCTGGTTCATTAGTGGGACATGCACACAGCTGCAGCTGGTCATTTTTTACTCTCCTCAATAACTATTTAGCTATGTGATTTACACGAGCTGCGTTTAGTGTTTATGAGCTATCTGGCACGACCTGCTGACTCTGCATTGTAAGCATAATATACAGCACATTGTTTAATGTGAGCCTAAAAACCTGTCCAATATTCAGTACTTGTTTTCTTCTTGTAGTCTGGAAAGTAAAATTGAAAAAAAAAAATGGGGCTTTGAAATAATTATAAAGTGATTATATGAGTAAGTAAGGATAAAATATAATTTAACCATAAAGCGCCCAGCGGCAGAGAAGACACGCTCTGAATTAAATTAAATTAATTCATATACACTACCAGTCAAAGGTTTGGACACAGCTGATTGAATGTGTTTTGATTTGTGTAACATGTTATTTGGTCACTGCATAATTCCATTTGTGTTATTTCATAGTTTTGATGTCTTTACTATTATTCTACAGGTACTATTATAACTGTGGACCCCAGGAAGAATAGTTGCTACCTTGGTGGTGGCTAATGGGGATCCAAATAAATAAATAAATTCTAAAATGTAAAAAATAGTGAAAATAAAGAAAAATGTGCGTGTCCAGACTTTTGACGGGTGTAAATGCATACAGATGCATTCATATATTTTATACGGTCAGTCTGACCAAATAAAATTAGATCAATGAGATTGTCTAAATTGCACATGTAATATGCTTTAAAATCAAAACACATCAAAGAAAATTGTGATTGTGTGTCTCATGTATCTTATAACAGTTAGCTCTATTAATATTTTACTCATAATCTGTGAGGACAATGGTAGCCATGTCAGGGTGGGTGGCTATATGGCAACTGACTATTATAATCACTGTATTTCATTAAGCAGGGGGAGTGAACAGTTAACAGCAGAGCCCCAATCCTTCAACATTTTGTCAGTTATAATCGTTATTGCATTTCAGTTATGTTCAAGTCATTTTCTCTGAATGCGCAGTATTACATACTTGCTAATATTATATCTCTATTATGTAGAATGTAAATCATTGTAATGACTTTCACTGAGTCAATCTGTCAAGCCCAGGAGAGCCCTTCAGCTTTGGAGGTGTTTATTAACAATACCTAGCTCTTGAGAGAGAGAGAGAGAGAGAGACAGAGAGAGAGAGAGAGAACAGGAGACTGAACTGATAGATAGATAGATAGATAGATAGATAGATAGATAGATAGATAGAAAAGATAATTTATTCAGATTAGGAGGCCACATGAAAATGAAAATAATTACAAAGACAACAAGGAAAGGAGAGATGGATTGAGAGAGAGAAAGTGAGAAAGAGAAAAGGCACAGAGACATAAGAAAAGGTGATACAAGGAAATCATTACAAAGAGAGCAGAGAGAGACAGCGAGAGAGTGAACAGAGAGAAGTTATAGTTCAGAAACGAGTCCCTAGTTTATCATTGGCTGTGCTGGGGAGTTTAATAATATCCGAGGTGAGACTGGGAATTGTGGGAATTAGTCCTACAAGTGACGATTAAGTGGATGTGATGGGATCATTAAAGACCCCATTCTTAATTCAAATGTAAATAAATTTCTAGTCCTTCAACAGAATTGCAAGATAAGAAATATTTCTTTATAAGTTGGTTCCCTTGCTTCCACTTCCGCTACTTTATCGCTACATTCTGCTGTTAGATTGCCACATTTATTTCTTAATAGATTCCTACATTTTTAGACACTGATGTTGCAGACAACCCTTGTCTGGATATTACTTAAGATGTTTCTTGTCGATTGGTCCGAGTTATAGTGTAGGAAGTGGCCTCTAAATATTTCACCAAGCTGGCTACTCGAGTAAACAAAGTGTGAACAACAGCATTTTTGGATGTGGATATTCACCAAGGTCTTGTTGTCTACAATGATGTATAACCGTTTTAGTTTTGTGGCTTTTTTGTAATTCCTGTCAACATACTGTGTGTCCTAACAGTCAGAATCTTGACTCGTGAAGTAATCATTCATTCATTCATGCTTTCTCTTTACCCAATCAGAGTTGGCGAACGCTTTCCCTCTTTTTCCAGAGAACCAATCAGAGTTAGGCCTAGCCGTCACTTCCCTCTCTTTTTCAGAGAGCCAATCATTTAAGTGACGGGAGCATAAACACGTCACCTACTATGCTACTCACAGATCTATGCCGCATGCTGCTGTGATTCCAGACGCTGTGCTTTCCTTCGTCCCCCCTCCACCTCACCACTTCCAATGTCCAGGCTCCAGAGGAACTCCCCAGGTGGACAGAGCTTCCTAATTCCTATGTCCATCCACGGATGTACTCCTAACTTCATGAATGGGAGGAGTTCCTCCATGGAGCTTACCCCAAAGTTTCCATCATGTTTTGCTTCTGAATAAAGTTTTTCATTTGAGCATTCAACCTAGTCCCTCCTGATTGAATTAACTTTGGCTGTTGGCAGTGAACCTAAGCTGCTGAGCTCCCTGCTGTCACTCAGATTGTCCCCTAGGTGGCCGTTGTAGAAAAAAAAACACCAAAAAAGATGGCTGTTTAATTCCCAATGCATGTTGCTCCGGTGAACAGTATAATCACTTCTAGCATACACATAAGACTAAATCCAACATGGCACAAGTTTCTCTAAATTGCATCAAAACTTACCTGTGGCTTCTCCAACCCTTCAGGTGGGCTAGCTGTGGGCGTTATCCATTTTTCAACCCCAGCACAGAATATAATTTCAGAAATGCTTTAGCCAAGCAATCAATGACGACTGTGCTAAAATACCATATAATCTAATAAAATACTGGCCAACACCTGAGTCAAGTGTAGAGGGACATTTTTTATCATCAGTTCATAGCTAACATTCTTACAGGCTCCAAATGGAAGGCTATAGTCATTATTCGGTTTAACCCTCTAGACCCCAGTCGAATTCTAGAATATTGCTGCAGTTCACTGAGAATTCTCACTGATCATTTTCTTGTTCATTCCAAACAAACAGCTATATCTCAAAAATGAAAAAGAAATTGACAATCACAACTTTTTCCATTTAAAAAAAACACAACTTCCCCTTTAATTTGGTACCAAATACATGGCAAGCGATTCAGGGCGTCTCCTTACTTCAGTGTCAACATTCACAGTATGACAACAAAACAGATCCTTCCTATCTTGGCTAACGATAAGCTTTCAAAACACATACAAAACCAACAGCGCTTCAACCCACACAGTATCAGACAATAATAGTCACCAAACAAATATGGAAAAAGTCGCCAAAGTTGTATGGAGAAAACTTGCCGCAACCCGGTCAGTCCTCCCTACCGACTCTTCGTTGCACTGCCTCCCGGAAAACAGCGTCCATCTCCAGCGATGAGAGCCAGGTACGTCCCGCTGTTTAGTGATGGTGATCTTGTGTCTTGTTTTATCGAACAACAACAAGCGATTTCGATCAAAAGACTTCAACTCACTAGGTCTTTGTAACTTTCCACTACATACGGCGGGTCAGGTTCTGTCTCACAGCACAATCTTACAGCTTCCATAAGGTTTTAAAAGCGGTGGTGCTTAGCCAGCGAAGCCATTTTTAGTGAAATATAGAACGGGCACTGTGGGGTGTAGAGGGTTAATATAGGATTTGGTTGAATATCAACCTTAGGAAGGTATTCTCAGCACTTATTGATACCTTTGGTTTTACTTAGTTTGTTCATGAACCCACCCATCACAGTGGTAACACCCTTGATTTGGTCCTGGTCCATGGCATTGCTGTCTCTAGTAGTCTCCTATGTATCATCATGTTTTTGGTACTGGCCACTCTCCTGCAGTCACCACCGATGGGCTCACACGCTGGCTGAGGGTGCTCAGGAAGGCAAGCACAAATATGGATCTGATATTTTAGTTTGTGGAAAGGTACTTATATGTAGATGATGGCCTCACAGTTTTGCCAACAGAGTCCGAGGCCACTGACCTGCTGAAATACACCCAGGCATCAGTTGCAAAGTCGAATCTGAAGCTGCACAAGATTGCTTCAAACAGCATAACAGTTATGAAAGCCTTTCCACTCGAAAGAACCTGAGCCTCACAGATTAAACTTTTCCTACACAAAGGAGGCTTGGTTTATGCTGGGACATAGGATCAGACACATTCAAGGTCTCAGTGGGTGAGAAATCCTTCACACGCCAAGGAGTAGGCTACTGTCAACTTTTAACGGCCTCTTTGACCCCCTTGATTTGGTGGCGCCAGTAACCATTCACAGTAGAGCTTTACTGCCAGATTGCTATTGAGACATGGCACTTGTTGAAGATGAGTTAGGAGAGTGGGAATCATGGAAGGATTTGCACCAGGATTTAAGCAGTTTTCACATTCCATGCACTTACCTACCACACTTTGTGATGGTTTGATCCATTTTCCCTGGGGTGCCAGTCCCGGCAAGCCCTGACAAAGTTTAGTCAAGTTAAAAATTGTAAATCAATCAAACAGCACAAAGAATGCATGCATCAGATTACCATCCTTATCATACACAATAACAACATTAAGGCCCCTTCTGTTTTATCTCTGCATGCTCCCCCTCAGCCATGTCATCAGGAATCACAATATCGCCTTATGCAGACAATACCCAGCTATATATTTCATTGTCCCTGGATGAACTGAGTCCTCTTAATTCCCATGCCAGCTGTTTGAATGATATACATCTGTGGATGTCCCAAAATTTTCCACAGCTGAATAAGGACAAAACTGAAGTTCTTGATCTGGAACCACAGGCTCACAGAGAGAAAGTCTCTCGTCTCTTAGAGTCTCTTATTAAATAGTAGTGGCCAAGTGAAAAATCTGATCCAGAAGTCCTTCAGAACTATAGAATACTCCAGAGGAGTCAGCCCACTCACTGTTCAAATAAATTGTTATTGGACAGATTATCAGTTTCAATTGGGTTTTGAATCATTTCATTCTACAGAAACTGCACTCACAAACGTGGTCAATGATCTCGTGCTTGCCCTCGATTCTGATTTAACCTCAGTGCTATTGCGTGTTCCATAATAATATGACCTTAGAGTATTGTGATGTGGACTTTTGGTGTACCACAAGGCTCTGTTCTGGACCAGCTAGACACAAGTTTCTGTTTCAGTACTCTAAGTCCTCCTATTATTCAACCCTACTCTTGTTCGAGCCACACATCAAGGATATTACTAAAACTGTTTTACTATCTTTGCAATATTGCTCAAATTTGACCTATATTAACAACAGCAGATTCGGAAACCTTAGTGCAAACATTTGTTTTGTCGAGACTTTATTACTGCAATGTCCTGTCCTCCAGTTTACCTAATGATAGCATTAGAAATTTTCAGAATGCTGCGGCCAGAATCTTAACCAAAACCATGGTTAAGATTCTTTGACATGATAATGCCTGTCCTGTCCCCCCTACACTGGCTCTCAATTCATGCCAGATGTGACTTCAAGGTGCTTCTCCTAACATAAAATATTACTCTGAGCTTGTGCCCACCTACTTATCAGATCTCACTGCACCATGTATACGCTGCCCACGCTCTCCAATCACTGGTTACTTCTATCCCAGCAGTCAAAAAGAAAACTGCAGACAGAAGCACTTTTTCTTGCTGTGCTCCCTTTCTATGGAACGGCCTCTCTGCAGTGATTTATTTTCACTATCATTTGGCAAACCTAAGCTTTGCACAATTACTGGGAGTGACTCTTGGTAGAGTAAGGCTGCACTATTTAGCACTAGTTCAGGTTAATACTTATGGGGATTTCGTTTGTGTCCTGTTTTCCTGGCCTGTGTTCATTCATGTTGGTGCGTGTCTGCTTGTGTGAGTGGGAGTGACTGAATGAGTTTGGCTGCTGTGTGCGTGGGTGTGTCTCCTATCTCTTTTCATTTCAGGTTGTGGCTGCAGCTGGTCAGCATCCTATCAGCATCCAACATCTCTGCACTGGGTGCCATTTCTGTGATGACCTTGATGATCACAATAATGATGGTGACTGTGTTGGCGTTGATGCCTCGCGCCAGATCCAGACGTTTCACCCAAGCGTTCTTACTGTGTTTATTCTGTGTGTTTTGTTCCACTCTGTTATCAACATTTAATCTTGTTTGTCCACTCTGAGTACCCATTGCATGCTTGTTTGCATTCTTTTTTTTCCACATTATGTTTTCATTAAAGTTTTTCCTTGCTCTTATTGAGGGTCTAAGGTCAGGAGGTGGTGTTTTCATTTTCAGTCATCGTTCTCATCTATTGTTTCATAATGTGACCCTTGTGAAGCCCTTTGAGACTATAACTGTGATTAAGGGCTTCACAAATAAAACTCGACTAATCTAATTTGCTGACAAAAACATTGATTGTATAAGAGAATATTACATCACCTAAATTGCAAGCCTAAATTAAAATAAGATAAGAGAGTTGCAAACAGTTACTATATTCATTTATTTTTGGCAAGTCCTAGATCTTTCAAAGAAAAAAATATTCTGCACACAAGATTGGATCTTAATTTTTTGCTTTGTTGTTTTATTTGTGGAGTGTGTTCTGTCAAACTTGCTCAGCGTATAAAAGTTTTCATGAATTAATATACATACATAGTCAGTTGGATTTGTGAATTATTTACACCTGTGTATGTAAATGTGTTTGCAGGTGAGTGTGTGTGTGTGTGTACGCCTGTGCATGAGATTGTGTTGGGGACTGGATTGGATACTCTTCAATAATCTATGGGTTTGGCACCACTATATTGAAATACAAATTCAAATTCATACATGCATGCACACGCACACGCACACGCACACGCACACACACACACACACACACACACACACACACACACACAGAGTTTGGGGCTTTAATGTTTATTGTGAGCATGAATAAATCTCACTGAGGAACATTATATATACCTGTGGAGACATTTTTAGTCCAGGTAGCAATCAACACTGATATAAGGAACTGTAGTAGAGAGAGGTGATTACCTGCATTTCAGTAAATAGGCATATATACTTCACATTGAAGCAATATATATATTTTTTTTTTCCAGGATAAGTGCAACACATTTCTGTAACTTAGTGTAATGCTGCTTTTGAAAAATGTAGTGTGTAGAGTGTTTGGGAGTAGAACTACTCAAATACACACTCATTTACAATTAATGACTGAGCTGATATGGGTTCAGTGTCTTGCTCAAAGACATTCTGACAGGACACATGTCTGTTGACAACATTGGTATACTAAGTTGCAGGAACAGAATTTGTGACCTTTCAGCTACAGGATGGTCTCTCTAACCAGTCGGCTTGCCTGCCACCCAGCCTCACCCCATATCTCTATCTTTCTCTTCCATGTAAATCTGCCCTGATGAAATGGCTGTGTTGCACAGGAAGAACCCAGAAAAAAAAATCAATTTTCTTTGATTAGAGGGACAATTTAATGCTTCACTAGGCAGGATTTTTAAGCAGAGATACACCCATGATATCAGCCTAAATCACAAAGTGGGGCTGTAATAGAGCATCTCATCTCCCTGTAATTGAGATCCCGTAGATTCATGCTTTTTGCCCAATTGAAATTCTGGTGATGGGTACGGTCACTTCTTCAGCCACTGGACTCACCAACGTTAGATCTTTTGCCTCTTTCGCCCCTTTGGTGTTTCAGTTTTCAGTTTCAGTTTATTTGCACAATTGTTATGATTACAAAAAAAAGAACAATACAACTATAAATTGAATTAATTGTGCAGGAGAGGAAAGAAGCCCAGAGGGTTTATTCAAAGTCCTTCCCTTGAGGCGGACTTTGGTATCAAGTGATCACAGACCAGTCGGTGTGTACAGTTTACCAACGTCCAACGTAACAATTTCTCAGTATTGAAGTAAACATTAACAACAACACACTGCCATTTGGAGCCGCCAACATGTAAAGATGTAAAAATGCTATCTGTCATGTTACTGTGTGGTTTTTTTTTATGATTTATTTAAAAGGGACAGTGCATATTAATGCAACATATAAAACCAAATGTAAATATCCCCATTTAGCCACCAGGCGAATTTCCATCTGCTGTCCCTTAGCAGGTTGATATCACAGTTAAAAATGTTTAACTTTTTCATTTTTAACATTTCACAGTTTAATGAATCTGCATAAACTAAGTATATTATAACCTATTAAAAAGATAGGAAGAGGGGAGAAAAAACATTAACACCCATCATAACCACCGAGATCCCAGTATAGAACAGCAAATACTACCTAAAACTCACTCTACACAATAAACAAGACCTAAATACATACACAGCACATAACATACAGACACACAGCCAGAGGTTTTTTGTGTTAACTTATCAAATACAGACAGAATCTGCCTGTATTTTTCTTGCTCCAGGTTTACGTTGTATCTCAGTATACAGTATATCTTGTCTAAGTCTAAGTGCCTCCAGTTCATACAAGGAGTTTGTCTGAAGATGTATATGTTAATATTTCGCTTGGTACATTTACATTGATGGTAGGCTGTACTTTCTTGTGGAGTGTGTGTGTGTGTGTGTGTGTGTGTGCTCTTCAAGCTGAGCAAAGAGAGGCAGAGGCCCTGTTACTGTCACACAGAGAGATGCCTTTTCTGCTCCACTTAACATGCGTATCTTAGACTGCACAAATTGACAATGGAGGTTACAGCACACAGTGTACATCTCCCCTCATACTCACACAGACATGCACACACACACATACACATGCACACTCTCTCTCTAGCACAAATACACACAAGTAGTCGTGCTCAATCCCACACATACACTCACACACACACACACACACTCAGGCTCAAATATACCCAAGCGTTCACACTTAATAGCGTGTACACGCATGTGCACACCCAAACAGTACATACACACACACACAAACGTAACACATGCTGTGTCGTATGAATTTTGGAATAGAGGCACGGCTGGATGGCAGCCAGGATATTGCCGTGGAAACCCAGCAAGTGATGGCAGTGCATTTACATATTTATTATTTCATTTCAGCTCCAGAATTCCCGCTTCCCACAAACTTGTTCACACACACATTCACACAAATACACACACACATAGAGAATGACATAGACTGCTTTTTGAGGAGTTTGAAATATATGCACATCCAAATCATCAAGTGCAGTCCTGAAGAAAAAAAAAAAAAAAAAAAGACTTGTGTATTTCATTGAGTTTCAGGGACAGGATAAGATGCGGGAGGGAAAAATGCAAAAGGCAAAACAGAAAGTAGGCCAACTATTCTCAATTTGAACCGTAGCATAAAGGATTTTGTTGGTGGCCTGATAGGGGACACGGTCAAAGGCAAAAATATTGGAACAGTTAGCTTTTGCTGTTGCCTCATCCAGAGTCTAATGTGGATTTAACATCAAAAGAGTTAGAAAGCAAAAGTACACACCGCCGGCTTTGGATTATGGGCCTTTATTGGCCTCCATATTGAAGACATACTAAAACAATTATAACGGCAGAAAATAACAAACTTTATCCTAATTTCCCAGTACTTAAATGCACTGGCACCTACACTCACTGGCCACTTCATTAAGTACACCTGTTCAACTGCTCGTTAACACAAATATCTAATCAGCCAATCACGTGGCAGCAACTCAATTCATTTAATAATAATAATAATAATAATAATACATGACATTTATATAGCGCTTTTCTCGGTGCTCAAAGACGCTTTACAAACACAGGATAAAACAAATTTAATAGAGATATATATAAAACATAGAAATAGATAAGAAAAGGACGTATACATAGGGAGGAACAGGGGAGGGGGGAGGAGAAGAAGATTAGAGGTCAAAAGCAAGAGTGAATAGGTGGGTTTTGAGGGCTTTTTTGAAAGATGACAGAGTGTTGGCCTTTCGGATGTGGCTGGGGAGGGCGTTCCAGAGGGAGGGGGCGGCTGCAGAGAAAGCCCTGTCGCCCCAGGTCCGGTGCTTTGTCCTGATGGTTTGGAGCAGGTTAGCGTCTGCAGACCTGAGGCGACGGGTAGGGGTGTGGTGGTGGAGGAGGTCAGAGAGGTAGGGGGGGGCCAGGTTGTTGATGGCTTTGAAGGTGGTGAGTAATATTTTGAAGTGAATCCTGTATTTGATCGGGAGCCAGTGGAGGTCATGGAGGACAGGGGTGATGTGATCCATGCGGCGGGTGGAGGTGAGCAAGCGGGCAGCAGAGTTTTGGACATATTGGAGTTTATTGAGGACGTTGTTTGATGAGCCATATAGGATGCTGTTGCAGTAGTCGAGCCTGGATGTTATGAATGCATGTATGAGTGTTTCAGCGGTGGAGAAAGATAGAGAGGGTCGGAGACGGGCGATGTTCCTAAGGTGGAAAAAAGCTGTTTTTGTGATTTGGTTTACATGTGGGAGGAATGAGAGGGTGGGGTCGAGGATGATTCCAAGGTTGCGGACATGAGTGGAGGGGGTGACAATGGAGCTATCGATGTTGAGTGTGAAATCCTGGGTGGAGCGGGTGAGGGAGTTAGGGTCGATGATGAGGACTTCAGACTTGTTGCAGTTGAGTTTCAGGAAGTTCTTTTGCATCCATGTTTTGACGTCAGTGAGGCAGGTGGTGAGGGTGGAATGGGTGGCTACGGAAATGGTCTTGGTGGAGAGGTAGAGCTGGGTGTCGTCTGCATAGCAATGAAACTGGAGGCCATGATGGCGGAGGATCTGTCCAAGTGGTAGGATGTAGAGGATGAAGAGCAGGGGACCAAGTACTGAGCCCTGGGGGACACCATGAGTGACCGGGGCAGTGGTGGATTTGCAATTGTTGATGGAGATGAATTGTTGTCTGTCGGAGAGATAAGATTTGAGCCAGGAGAGGGCAGTGCTAGTTATGCCAAGGGAGAACTGGAGGCGAGTGATGAGGATGGAGTGGTTGATGGTGTCGAAGGCGGTGCTGAGGTCAAGGAGGATGAGGATGGAGAGGGAACCAGAGTCGGCAGAGAGGAGAATGTCGTTGGTGACCTTTAAAAGAGCAGTTTCGGTGCTGTGTCTTGAGCGGAAACCGGATTGAAATGGTTCATAGAGGTTATTGGAGTCCAGGTGAGATTTTAATTGGGAGGCAACAGCTCGCTCTGAGATTTTTGAGAGGAAGGGGCGGTTGGAGATGAGCCGGTAGTTGTCGAAGCTGTCAGGGTTGAGTCCTGGTTTTTTTTAGTAAGGGGGTGACAGCAGCGAGTTTGAGGACGGGGGGGACGAGACCAGTGGACAAAGAGGAGTTTATAACTGTAGTGATCAAAGGAGAGAGTGAGGGGAGACAGGCCTTGACTAGGGTGGAGGGGATGGGGTCCAAGATGCAGGTTGAGGTCTTCATGCCAGTGACTATGGAGGATAGGTCTGATGCAGTGATTTCAGTGAAGGATGCGAATGGGTGATTGGAAAGTGGAGGGGAGACGGGTTCCGGATTAAAGACGGTGGAGGCGGAGGCGGTGGCCAGTTGGCTGTGTATTGTGTCAATTCTGGCATGTAGACATGGTCAAGACGATCTGCTGAAGTTCAAACCAAGCATCAGAATGGGGAAGAAAGGTGATTTAAGTGACTTTGAACGTGGCATGGTTGTTGGTGCCAGACGGGCTGGTTTGAGTATTTCAGAAACGACGGATCTACTGGGATTTTCACGTACAACCATCTCTAGGGTTTACAGAGAATGGTCCAAAAAAGAGAAAATATCCAGTGAGTGGCAGTTCTCTGGGCGAAAATGCCTTGTTGATGGCAGAGGTCAGAGGAGAATGGCCAGACTGGTTCGAGCTGATAGAAAGGCAACAGTAACTCAAATAACCACTCGTTACAACCGAGGTATGCAGAAGAGCATCTCTGAATGCACAACACGTCGAACCTTGAAGCAGATGGGCTACAGCAGCAGAAGACCACACCGGGTGCCTCTCCTGTCAGCTAAGAACAGGAAACTGAGGCTACAATTCACACGGGCTCACCAAAATTGGACAATAGAAGATTGGAAAAACGTTGCCTGGTCTGATGAGTCTCGATTTCTGCTGCGACATTCAGATGGTAGGGTCAGAATTTGGCGTAAACAACATGAAAGCATGGATCCATCCTGCCAGCCATCCTGGTTCAGGCTGGTGGTGGTGGTGTAATGGTGTGGGGGATATTTTATTGGCACACTTTGGGCCCCTTAGTACCAACTGAGCATTGTTTAAACGCCACAGCCTACCTGAGTATTGTTGCTGACCATGTCCACCCCTTTATGACCACAGTGTACCCATCTTCTAATGGCTACTTCCAGCAGGATAACGCGCCATGTAACAAACCTCAAATCATCTCAAACTGGTTTCTTGAACATGACAATGAGTTCAATGTACTCAAATGGCCTTCACAGTCACCAGATCTCAATCCAAAAGAGCACTTTTGGGATATGGTGGAATGGCAGATTCGCATCATGGATGTGCAGACGTTTGCATGTCATTGTAATGTACCTAACACTAAATTTCACAATTAATTGGATCACACAAACATTCCCGTTTAATACACAAAATCATAACCAAGATATTGTCAAATGCATAGGCCTGTAAGATGTAAGACCTCTAAGATACCGCTACAGTTTTGTTAGGGGCACATCTATTGACTGTGTGGGCTTGGTCTATTTACTAACACGGGATCACAGTAGTGTCGATTCTCACCACATGCCGTATTTCAAGTAAAATCAGCCTACTTTACTTGTCTATGTGTTACACCCTCTGGAATACTGAAAAAACGGGAACAAGACCTGGCAACCCTCTTTTTCAAATCCTAACGTCTGCCCATCTGCCGCACTGATAGACTGTAAAAAACAGAAGCCAGCCACGCTCGACTTGCAGGACAGAGACAGCGGACAAAGTGGACACCACAGTTGTTGACACATTAATTATTCTGCTTAGATATTTAGTCAGCTATCTGCCCAGATAGAGTACATAATTGTTGGATGTGAAGCTATTACATAGTTAAGTTTTTTTTATGTTTGTACTCCACCAAATGAGCCAAATTTGTTCTTCTTTTTTAGTGTCACAGCTGCATCTATCCAGTAGCTCAATGAGGACCTTTGTGAGTGGGCCAGAGGTTCTGTCTGCGGAAGTGTACTGGGTGCTCGATGTCATGGAGAAGCATGGCTCCTTCAATAGCTGTACTGGGAAGGGTGACCTTTTTCGTCTTATGTTTTCAGACAGCAACATTGCCTCCAAGTTCACCTGTGGGGATGACAAAGCAGCTGTGGTATTGCACCACATTTCTCAAAAAACAGGATTTGTTTCCTTGACCGGTGTTTACCCCACAGAAGACAAGCTATAACAATTGGGTACATTTCCATCAGAGCAGTAGAAGAAGTGTTAGCTGGCAAGGATGACAGCTCTTTTGTCCATACATCAGCGAACCACTGATTATTGAAAAAAACCCAAAACTAACGGAAGGAGCTGCATCTGTATATAACTTAATATCTAAGTAAGATTCCAGGTTGTCAAAAAAATGAGATGCCATTCCATTTGTCGCACAGAGGAGACCGGAACCGGAGCTCGGATCTGCAGCCTGCGTCCAAGCTGACCATATCATGGAGTTTCTCGCATAAAACAGGGAGAAGGGTGCCAAAGGAATGAGACTATTGATGCTTTGAGCTTCGTCATTATGAGGAGCAGATAAATCAATGATTAGGCGCTTTTTTCCAGAATATTTACGAGTAGCTATACCTATAGGATTGATGCGAGCATTGATGCAAGTTGTTGAAAAGGGTGATTTATCAAATGAACCAATCATGAATCCTTTCGTAACCTCTTTTTCCAGTAACGCATCGACTATCTCAGGCTCCTTCAAAGCAGATTGTAAATTATTGCAAACAAATGACACATTTAAGTCAAACCAGCTGTGAACCCTTGAACCAGTCCTGTAATCAAATAATTGACAAAACAGCGGTTAGGATGCTTCTTCAAAACCTTCCCCAGCTCAGGGACGTTGACCGGGGTTGATGGCTTTATTTTTTCTTTTCCTTTCTCACAAGGCGGGTTCATCTTGGGCATACTGATTTTGGATGCCCGTCTCCACAGTAGCTGCAAGCATGGATGTATTTACAATTATAGAACTTGCACACATGTTCATTAAAATTATAACACATAGGAGTCATAAACGGTGTCACCTTAGACTCTCCAGGTTGGGGGCTTGGGAAAGGCTTAGGTGGTTGGCCTATAGACACAGATTTTGGGCACAGATTGGGGGAGTGAGAGAAGGAGCCAAAAATTGAGCAGGAGAGAGCTTGATGTCCCGTGAAATGCCTACTTATGAGAGCCAGGTTGACTACTGACCAGTCCAGTCTCTGGTTGAACATCTGGATGAACATAGCAGCAGCTTTTGCAGAAAATGACTTTTTCGTAGAATAGTGTTCCTCCATAGGTCATGGCCAGATCGGAAATGATGGCTAGATAGGTGTCCAGCTCGGCTCTACGGGATGGATAAACTTTGCATATGACATCTCTGAATACACCAAAAGCCACATTAAATTCAGCCAGAGTCAGAGTTTTTGAAAGCCGGGGGTTGCTATCCTTAAGCATCACTGACATATCTCCACAATACACAATGCGCCACTTAGCTCTGAGCACAGCAAGATTTTAATTAGATTGATGTCGTTACCTGCTAGGATTTGGCTTCTTAGATTGCAGCAGCAGGAGGAAAGAATGGAAGCCCGGTGGAGACTGGAACTGCATTATCCAGCGATCTCCGTGGGACTGTGATGCCATCGATGCTCGCTGGAGTGACGTCATTATTCAGCGTTGCAGGTGCTGCCACCATGGCAGAGGAGGAAGACGGGCCCGGAAAAAAAGGACTTGCTGAGGGTGCAGAACCGGACTCCAGGGCGAGTTCATGTTGGCAAGTTCATGATGACTGGATGCTGGATAAGGCTGTCAAGACAGGGTCGTCCTCCAGGTCCACGGAGTTGGCTGCTGGGGCTGGGACTTGTGCTCTTTTGGACGGCGCAGCGGTGGCCGGAGCTGGGAATGCATCAGAGTTGCGGGAAGAGTGTTTCCTTTTCTCGGTGGCTTTCCAGACGAGAGCTCCGGAGGATGAAAGTGGCGCTCTCTTCGTGGATGGCTATCTCTGCTTCGCATCGCTGATGCCGACTTCTTCCTCAAACAACTTAATAAGCCGGCTGTAAACACTTTGCGATCTCAGGAAAGTAGTTCCGTAGCACCGAAAATAATGAAGAATTTGTTCTCATTTGAATTTGATTTGGTAATAACTACAACAGTCTGACTTTTCGTGGTAACAGCGATTTTTAAAATTGAAACTATGTCTTTGTGAGCTGTATTTAAATTAGCTTACAATTGGAGTCAATGACTTCCGGGTTGACGGCTAAAAACGGTACGTGGGAAGTCAGAAAGTAATGGGAGTAGAGCAAAGGCATTGTTGATTTTGTTATTTTCATAGGATTTGTTGACGGTAAGCAATGCATTAAAAAGCACCGGCTTTATCCTTTAGGCGCCCATTCTAAAATGTTAGACTTTATATAACTGTGTTACAGAAGTAGGCTTGTGACTAGAAGGTCACCGCTCAGAGTTCGAATCCCAGAGTGGGAAATGTGAATGAGGAACTCTTTGCCTTTCTCAAGAATTCCCTTCCCTCGCCAGGTGAAGCCAAGGTGCTCTTGACCAAGACACAGTGGAGCTCACAGGAAATGACTGTGGTTATGCTCGCAGCTCTCAGGTGGGAATGGCTGTGATTGCAGTACATTGCTGCTGAAAAAGAGCTTACTTGCCCAGTCAACAGTCCCCAGGCTCCTCACTTTGTTCCCTTCATTTGAAAAGAGGTTAGCGTCACATTTAACTATCTCAGCTTTGGCTCAACTTAATTTCCCCGTATAGTACTCTGTCTTAAGATTAAAGGAAAGCAAACTGATGTCCCCCGGTCATGCTTCTATATCATTCTATGTTATGTAAGTGCTACAGATTCTATTCTATTCCTGTACAAAAAATAAATAACTAGAAAAACTTTTTGCACACCTAAAGGTCTTTGAGTGGACAACAACCAAAACGGTATATGCTGAGAAACTTCATATTAAATTATCATGCAAGTATAGACAGTGTGCAGGATTCTATTCTTTTCTCAAAAAATATAGAACTAAAACTCTCTCTCTAACACACAGAGCACTCACCATAGCGCACGACCCCACACACCCCCTCAATCCACTCTTCTCACTCCTCCCATCAGGTCGCAGGTACAGGTCTCTGACCTGGAAACAGGCCCGTTTTAAGAAGAGCTTTGTCCCCTCTGCTATCAAGGCACTGAACAAACTGCCACGCTGAATGTTATGTGTGTTATATGTATATATGTATTTATGTACTTATGTATCTAAGTATTTATGTGAGGCCTGCAAAGCTGTGAAAACAAATTTCCCTTTGAGGGACAATAAAGTATTTTATTGTTGTAAAACATTAATATTCAAACACAATAAATGCATTTGTCAAATCATTGGTTCCTAAATCATGGGACTAGATCCTGAAGTTTCAGGTGATTGTAAAGGAACAAAACTTAGATTTTCCAATTATACATACAATTTGTTTGTAACAAATAATTTTTGTGATGGAGCAACAGTCATGCAGCAAGCATGCAGTGAAAAGTGCAACTTGGAGCAGGGCTACACTGGAAATAATCAGACACTTCTTCTTAGGCGTTGAGCTGATTGGGCTTCATAGAAACGCTGCCTGTGTTCAGACTTTAAAACCCCATCTGTTAAAATGTTTGACTGATACTCCCTTAGCTTTGACAGAAGATCTATCACACTTTTCTACCTGGGAAGAGCTGCAGGTGCGAGGTCGTGTTTCTCTTTCTTTCTCCCCGTCTCTCATGCGCTCCTCACTCTCTGCTCTCTCTCTCTCCTGAAGTTGGCAGGAGATCGATTTCCTTCCTGAGGCAAAGTGTTCAGATGACTGATGCTCAGAGCGGCAGAGAGCGCGGCGCTCCCATCAGTTCTAGCACCAAAGCGCTGTCGACAGGATCCTAAGAACTCCAGCCTCAGAACTGATGAGGCAGCAGGAACGAGTGCGGCCGAGGAGAGGGACGCCAGGTAGGGCAGGAAACAGATGGAAAAATAAAAATAGCAAAATATAAAAAGAGGGGGCTCCACTCTGGGGTTTTTGGGAGAATGCTTTAAAGTTTATTTACAGTATATCTTTTTTGTTAGATAGTACTCTGTGGAGGGTGACAGGAGAGATTGGACAGAGACAGATGGCATGGTTCCTCACCAAGGCAAGGAGCCACATTCAAACAAAAAATACTACTGAGAAGAGGTTAAACAGATTGTCTCCATCCTTCCTTCCTACCTTGCCCCTTGGCTTCCTTCCTTCCTTCCTTCCTTCCTTCCTTCCCTCCTTCCCCCTTGGCTTCCTTACTTCTTTCCTCCCTTGATCACAAAAGAACTACCTACACAGCTTAACTATTTAAAATTTAAACTCAACTCTATTTCCACTTAAATTTTCCCCTGGGGAACACGAATGGGGAACACAATGCTGCTGTAAGAGAATGGCTTCTCAGTTTGACTATATTTGACATTCATATATCATCGCTAGGGCCCCAAATAATGAGTATTTTAATGAGCAAATGACAAAAATGTGCACCTTGTAGACCTATGATACAGATAAAGTTGCGTTGCCTTAATTTTGAAGCTACTCACAGCTGCAATAAGCACAACATGATCTCACACAAATACGTGAAATGAGCACAAACTCTGAAACGGCGGTTTATGTGCTGTAGACACGTACTATGTTTCCCTCCCACGAATTGAATTACATTCCTCTGCCTCGAATTGAAACGTGTTCCTCCGCCACAAATTTAATTACGTTCCAAAAGTTGGCTAATTAGGCAATTAAAACAACTTTGGTTAAGTTTAGGTCCAACGTTATGGTTAAGTTTAGGCGACTAAAACACCTTGGTTAAGGTTAGGGAATGGGTTTGGTCATGGTTCAATAAGAAAAACTTCCTCTAAAGGGTTAGGGTTAAGGGTTAGGGTTAGGGTAAATGAAAAGGTGACTCACAGTTGAAATTTGCTTTGTAAATACTGGGAGTTGAACCTGGGTCTCCAGCATCAAAGGCAAACTCATCCACCCATCCACCACACCGACTACAACACCTTTACTTTCCACTGTGCTAGTTCACTGTGACACTACTTTGTGTTTATAGTTGTCTCTCTTCATGTAACTGTTTTGTGCTGGGAATACATAATTTTGACACTTTATAACACCTAATTTACTGTTAACAAGTTCTGTTCATTTCACGTTTTTTCTGTGAGATCAGGTTGAATAAGCAGCATTTGGGAGAAACTTTGAAAACACGGCCGCTGGAAAAAAAAACTAAAAGGTATTTTTGGAAACTGCCTCTGCTCCTCCATTGTGAGCTGCTCTGAATAAGGGCATCAGATGCCTAAAATGTAAAACAGAAAGGCTCAACACTACAGGGCTCAACAAAAAAGCTTTGATAAAAAGAGGCAAGGGCTTGGCTCTGGAGTTGTTCTCTTTGGCCGACCCGCTGACTCCGGTGCTCCGTGGAGTTCAGCGGGGCGGCAGACAACAAGACAGCGGAGCAAAAGAGCATGTAAAAGCTTAGCGCCCCTTTACCTACATGCAATAAAATCGTGCGGTTGGAAACCATGGTAACCACTTTCAGGAACACCAATTAACAAACACCTCTGCTAATATAAGCCTGATTAGTTATAGATATGATATGATATGATATGATATAGTATGCCGAGCCGTGACTTGTCGAGCTTTTTGGAGCAATCACTTAGCTCTTCACGTAACGTCGGGCATGAGCTGTGATCTGAGCTCAGATAGCGGAGGCAGCAGAGAAATGATGGCCCCAGTCTGAGATGAGGCAGAAATATAACCCGTTTTGATGGATGCTCTTAGTTAGGAATTCAGTCGCTGTTTTTTGAGGCAGTTTAGACACTAGCAAACATCAGAAATTGCTGACATTTAGAATGGTTTTGCACGGCGCATTTTTTTTTTTTTAAGTTTTATTGTGTATAGGCGAGCATTTCATATTTTACACAGGCAGTTTTAAACACCTGCTCAAAAACTTCCCCCTCCATCTCTCTTTCTGTCTCTCCTCTCTTTCTTTCTCTCTCTCCCACTCTCTCTCCTGCACCTTCTTGCTTCTTTTCCTCTCTTTCTCTCTCTCTCTCTCCTACACCCTCTTGCTTCTTTTCTTCTCTTTCTATCCTGCACCCTCTTGCATCTTTTCCTCTCTCTTCCCTATCTCTTTCTCTCTCTCTCTTCTGCACCCTCTTGCTTCTTTTCCTCTCACTCTCCACCCCTCCACCTGCCTACTTATCCTCCATCCTCGCTCTCTTCCCTCTCCCATACTCCCTATCCCTGTCCCCTCTCTCTCCTGCGCCCTCTTGCTTCTTTTCCTCTCTCTCTCTCTCTCTCTCTCTCCTGCACGCTCTTGCCCCCCCTCTCTCTCCTGCACCCTCTTGCTTCTTTTCCTCTCTCTCTCTCTCTCTCTCTCTCCTGCACGCTCTTGCCCCCCCCCTCTCTCTCCTGCACCCTCTTGCTTCTTTTCCTCTCTCTCTCTCTCCACCCATCTCTCTCCCACCCACCTGCCTACTTATCCTCCACCCTCACTCTCTTCCCTCTCTCTCCCTTCACTCCATCCCTCTCCTACCGATACTCCTTATCCCATGTCCCCTCTCTCTCTCTCTCTCTCTCTCTATCTCTCCTCCTCTCCCTGTCAGTGATTTTATTGATTGTAGTATTTCTGTGATGGTGTGCGGTTAACAGCAAGAGCTCACTGTTTATGGTGTTGGGGAGGTGTGTGTGTGTGTTTGTGTGTGCGTGCGTGGTGTGTGTGTGTGTGTGTGTGAGACTGTGAGTGCTGGTGTGTGACACTTTTGTTTGTGTGTGAGAGTGAGTGAGCGTGTGTGGGAGAGTAAGTGCAAGTGCATATGTTTGTGTTTTCTGTGTGAAAGAGCAAGTTAATGTGTGTGTGTGTGTGTGTGTGTGTGTGTGTTTGCATGTGCATGTATGCCGTTCATTGCAGCATGTGGAGGTGGCTGTGACTGACTGATTAGACCCTTTAGTGAGCGTACCCACCTCTCACCAGCCATCCTTCACACTGACAGCTGGGCTGTGCAAGTGTATGCCTCCCTGCCTCTGCATGAGTGTATGTGTGTGTGTGTCTGTGTGTGTGTGTTTCTTATTTATGTGTATTTGTGAGGTTTTCCAGGTGTATTTGCTTGTGTGTGTGTTCATGCTTACACCAACCTTTTTCAGTGCGTACTTTTACATGCGCATGAGTAAATTTGAACATGTGATCTTGCGATGTGCGAGTGTGTGTGTGTGTGTGTGTTTTCGAAGCGGGCGTTCCACTGTCATCGCTCACTGTATGTTTCAGTGTGACAGCCAGGTGAGTGTGTTAATGTCAGGCTAATGACTACTACCAGATACTGCAACCTGTGCAGTGTAGCGGTAACGCTTGGTGTAGAAATGTTATTTACAGTTGTTTACACGTTTCGTCAGGGTGTAAAATATAGAAGGTTTGGGGCTGGAGGTCGGGTAATGGGATACTTCTCATGATTTAGTGATTTAAAAAGCTAGACAGGGTTAGACAGGTAGGGTTTGACCAATATGTTCTTTTTAAGGCAGATGCCAATATTTTTGTGCTGAAGCTTTTTGTACTATTTATATATGTATTGCAATGTATTTGTTCAAGGTAGGCTGTTTTGTATAGATAGAGCTTTAAACTTGATCTCTTATTATACTAATGGATTTTTATTAATGTGAAAAATTAGGACCTTTTCGTTGATGTATTAATGTGAAAAAAGTTGATCTATCTATTTATGTACTATGTACAGTATGTTGATTGATTAATTTATTATGTTGATTGATAATTGTCCAGCACCTGTTGTCAATGACAACGTCGACAACAACAGGTCTATGACTGAAGCGTCACAATAAAGAGATTTAGAAGTAAATGGTGTGCAGGAGCTTCATATATTTTTGTATTAAAGCTGCCGAAATCTGATATCCTGTGTCGATATTCATTGTCTTTAAATTTGACCATTTTCATGCCAAAAAGTGACAAGCATCCAGTGTTTACCCCCAGCATTTTATTCTTGTCAGGGTGGAAACAGCAAGTAGACCGTCATGGGACACTAAAACTCTCCATCGAAACCCAGACTAATACAATTATTTTAGGGATAGCGGCAGATTTGAACATCCAGTGTGTGTCCATCAATAACCAATAACAATGTGTTCTGTAACAGTGTTGTTGAACAAGACACAGACCACCTACCTACCCACACACACACACACACTGATTGGCACAGAATACTTATGATGCGACCCGTTTTCAATGTGCTGTAAATATTTAGTGGTCACCTACATTACCTGTTCTTGACCAAACCATTTCAACAAAGACACTGGAAAGCTGCTGTGATGAAGGATACATGGTCAACCTTCCTCTGCTGGTCACAGTTTGAGATTTGGAGGAGGAGAATATTGTATTTTTCACCATTTGGACGTGTCAGGTTGGCCAAGCAGTTAGAGACATCATCCCGTAATGGAAAGGTCACAGGCTCACTACCTGCTAGATCCCAAGGTGTGTCCATCAACAGCCATGTATCCTGTCACAGTGAGAGGAAGAGACACTGAACCCTCCTGTTCACTCACAGTAAATTGGTTTTGATAAGACTGTAAGCTGAAGGCATGAAATGAAAATGCTCTACCTTGTGAGCTACACATGGCTTGATAAAAGAGACCAGAGCTTGGTATACAATAAGGACAAAACTCTGATCTAAAAGGCATTCATTATCTTAAATTAATATCTGTTTGCTTACTTGCTACATGCCTTTGATAACCACAATCTTCTCATCAAGTTCTAGGGTCTCGTCAAGTTTATATCAGTTTGTTGTTGTTTTTTGGCAAAGCGCAGCGGTCAAACTCGCCCTTGAAGCGCTACGCTCAAAGTTCAATCTATCTGACCCCGTTTCCCACTGACCTTTCAAAGTGCAACCAATGAGCTTACAGCATGACATAAGCGGATGTGAGTGGGAGGTAGAGATGGAGGAGAAACCAATTTTATGCGTCTCATTTTTGTTACAAACTAAGACACATCACGATATCGACCCACTCAAGTTGAAGGGGTGTCAAGTCATCATCATCATCATCACCCAAAATGTCTATGTGGATATCTTTATGAAGACTCAATTCACACTGTTGTTGCTGTGTGTAACATTTAGCTGCAGAGCTATTGTCTACAAAACATGCTGGACCTGGGAGGTATGAAATGGACAGCAAGTAGAAACAAGTGTAGCCAATATGGGCTTAAAGCATCTACTGTACTGTTCAATAGTTAATATGATGAATTCAGTCGAGTTTGTACAGTAGATATTTGGAGGCTAAAGAACCCCCAAAGGAGCGAACACACCTGGCGGAGGGCCAACTATGCAAGCCGTATCAATTGATTACCATGAGAAATAGCAAAAGTTCTGGCAGGTTAGGGTGAGAGCTACACAGTAATGATGATCTGCCATGCACAACAAACAATGAGACACATTTAAAAGTGCATTCAGCACAGTATTCCTCAGAAAAGAAGAAAATGAAGCAAGCCCAAGCTAAAGAAAAACAAGCTAAAAAAGGAAACTCATCAATTCAGTCAACTTGCTGATGATTCAAATACTAAAAATACAAGCCAAGCTGGATGGAGAAAAAAAACACAAAAGCCATTCGAGAGAATACAGCCAGAATACCCCTGTAGAGGCCAGTGTAGAAGTCCCTGTTCATGCATTTATCCTGCATCTATCCTTATTAATATAGTATGACTTTGGTCCACCTTCATGCATTCATCTTCAAATCTATTGGCAATTCTTAATAGAATATGGATGTTTTTTATTATAGTGAAAAAGCCAATGCAGCTAGTGAGAGCAGTGAAATAAACCCCTCACCTCCAATCTCAAAATTCTTCTAAAAGGAATACATAAAAACTGATGTCAAAGAACAATGCAATCACAAAAGCAATACGTTAAATGGCAATACTTTAGGAGTACAGATATTCAGCAGAATTGTTCCCATTCTAGCAGCAGAAGATGGCATTGGATAACACAATAGTTTTTCCCCCCAAATACAACTCCAAATTGTCATCAACTCAAAGGAAATTTTCTAACAAAAGTCCAAAACAGGGAAATTGTCTGGCCTTGAAGGAATACGATTAAAAGTATATACTATAAATAGATTTTCAGAAGTAATGTTATGTAACTCTGAACTGGGACATTACGGTACAGCCACATGTTAAAAATGTATTTGAGTTCCCAGATTGATCTCAGAAATCTGAGAATAAAGTCAGAATTCCAAGTCTTTATTCTCAGAATTCAGAGATTAATCTCAGAACTCAAATTTTCCACATGTGATCCTAATCCTCTTCTGTAGGACACCATGACTTGTTGATACTTAAATGGTCAAATTGTTCCTCACGTAACCCTTTGTTTAATCCTTTTGTTTCAGTTCTGTACTGACAATATTAGATTTATTTGTTAGGGTGTCATTTCTATGATAGTTCGGATTATTGAAATAACTATGTGCTTGAACTCATCAGTAGTCACCTTGTGTGTGTGTGTGTGTGCGTGTGCACATGTGTGTGCACGTGTTTGTGCGTGTGTGTGATAGAGTTTTCAGAATGTAATTATTCACATTTCCAAAGTGACAGAAGCCTTCTCCTCCTGCATGGCCTGATAACATTTTCTCTCTCTCTCTTTCTCGATCTTGCTATCTGACTTATTTTCTACTCCCTCTCTCTCTCTCTCTCTCACACACACACACACACACACACACACTGTCTGGGGAGTGGGTTGAAAAAACTGCATAGCCATCTTTGTGAGATGGCAAGCAAAACGCTTTTTTTTCACTCCACAAGGAGACAACAGGGGAGCCAGGGGAATCTGTGGGAGAGAGAGAGAGAGAGTAGAAAATATGTTAGATAGCAAGATCATACATAGTTCAGTCCTTTCAAGTTAGTGCAGATTTGTGAATCAAATCCGCGTCTGATCCCACGAGCAGCCGATCACTGGTGGCAGAAAAGCTCTCCCATTGACTTCAACCTGCTTTACTCTCCCATTGACTTCAAGCTTTACTCTCACACTTCTGTGTGAGTGCATGACAATACTGTCATCCCCAACACAGGAACATGATCCAACTCTCACAAGATAGGTTTTTTTTTTTCTTACAGATTTCTGTTTACTGGATAGATCCAGAGTTTTGTTCCAAATTTGTTCCAATTGATGTAACATCTGTTGTGAGCAGAATTTGATCCTTTGATTTTTTTGTCACCTTTTTCACTGATGCTCTGCTTCCCACTTCCCACAGTTACACACAACAAATACTATTAGTGAGTAGGGAGACTGTCCTTCAGTTGAAGGACCCGGTTTAATCGTCTATGTTGGCAAGCATCTGCCGTACTGAAGTGTCCTTGAGCAAAACACTGGGTCCCTGCCAGCTCCAGAGGGGCTGTTAGTGGTTCAGGCCTTCTGACGTCACTGTGGAGAGGTGGGGGGGGGAGTGAAAAGTGAATTTCCCTACAGGGATCAATAAAGTATCACATGGTACACTTTCATACCTTGGAGTTACCTTGGAGTTGTCATCATACCACAATGTTGACTTTGATACAGATGCTAAGGCGGCAGCCACACTGATCCGTCAAAAGATTTACAGAATTATTGACAGATAGATTTCTGTTTTTGTTTTGGAACAGCGACATGGTGGCAAGGCAGAAGAACCGGAGGCTTTGCTCATAACAGAGCTACTTCTTGTTACTTACTAGAAACAAGAAGAAGCAGACTCTACAGTATAAATTAAATAGGAAACTGACCTGGAAAACCTACAGTCATCCCAATGTTATACAAGGCTTTCTCCGTTTTATATTTGTTTTTGTCGCACCGTTGTCGATGTGTTCACTGCTGTTTTTTCCAAAACAAATGTAGGAACGCCTATGTTGGCTAAACAGATGGTGACGAATCCGTCCGTCCAGAAAAAAGTTCAACTGGGTTGAACTTTCTGTATGTCAAATGGATGGAAATCTGATGGAGACGGATGCATCATCAGTCCTGTCTGGACTGAAAGCTCTCATTGAAAATGAATTGAAATGAGATGGACAGACACAAAGGATCAGTGTGGCTTCCGCCTGATACTACTATGATACCATGGCTATGATATCACAGAACAACCACTGTACTTTATTTTAACAAGCTGTGTTTCCGCGCTTGACCTGGACAGCTTTGTAGTAACTTTTGCACAGAGGTTTTGATGCCGGTTGGGTGTCCGGGTGTCGGCTCTGAAGAGAAATAGTTCCATATTTTGTTCCTGGTATCAGTTTTGTCAACCAGTTTAGGTTATCTGGCATCCAGTTCAAGATGTTGTTGTCGTGTTTTCAGCTCCACCGCTCTCGTTCACTGTGAAGAGACAGACTGTACCTCTGTCTATTCCAATCCTCCTCCTTCTTCTATTTTTAACTATTCCATCCTCCTTCTTCTTCATTGAACCGATCTGCACACACGCCCCCACTGGAGGTGGCGCTGAAGTGGAATTTCAATTTGCAGAATACATTCGGTGAAAGTATTGAATGTTGGTAAAACTGAATATTGAAATCAGTCTTTTGCAACGGTATTGAATTAGCATTGAAATTTCTGTCACTGTGATGACCTAATATACCTAATATAACATAATTTAGCTAATACAACCAGTCTTCTACTTTTCTCGACTGAGCAGCTCCACTGGAGCCACTGCAGGTTAAGCATCTTATAGTCACTGAACACTTATGTCACTTAACAGTAGTCAGCATTAGTTGTTGAAGGAGGTAAGAATATTCCTCATTCACTTTTCCCAGTTGGTATGGGAGTCAAAGTGGCAGCCTCACTGTCACAAGCCTGCTTCTCTAACCTCTAGGCTAATCTTGCCCCATAACTAAGTAGTCTACATGGTATAAACATCTTAAGTAAATCCAGTAACAGACGATTTTAACTATGATGCTAATGCTTTTCAAAGGTTTCACAACTTACCTACAGGGTTTGAACCAACCCTGCTAATATACCAAATGTAACATCTGTGTTTGTTTTCTGCCTTTTCTGTCCAAAGTAGCCGACTAGAGGAGGCAATTTACTTACAACTGGTATCGTTCCTTGATCAGTACGACATACTTGAACATTTCCAGTCAGGTTTTAGGGCACTCCATAGCACAGAATCTCTTGAGGGTCACTAATGACCTATTTTTAATTACAGACACTGGAGATGCTGTCGTCTTGATCCTATTAGACTTGACTGGCGTAGCCCTCGACTGTTCAACTCGTTCCGTTCCTATCTTTCAAAAATACCTCTTCCGGCATCTATAGGAAAGAAGCTACTTGTCACCAACTCATTTTCACACACATTTTACTTAGTTTACACTTACATGTTATAATAACATTGTTATTGTAGCACTGCTACACATACTGTCCAGGTCTGTTTAGCATTTTTATATTACCTTTTCCAACTATGTATTTGCTAGTTGATTATGTGGATAATCAATGACAGAACGACAAAATATTGCTTTAGTTTCCCTTAATTGGATTTTTTTTTTCTACATAGTCTAAACACACATGTGAACATGTGTCTTGCTCACCTGTGTGGGAGGGGAGGGTCCACACCCTACAATTTCATGTTGACATCTTCTCGCTGAGATCATCAGTGATGTGATGGGAAGAAGCCATATTTGGGGCTTACTGGTCAGTTCTGTCCTTTTTTAAACCATATTTATTCATATATTGCATGATGGTATGTGCATTTCTCAATATTACCAGGAAATAAAAAAGACTTGGAAAACAGATTCTTACGTGTTCATCAGTCAGGTGAATTTACATCCTGTAGCCTCTTGGGTGGATGGTAAAGTCCAAATAAGTGGTTTTGCAAATTGATCGGTTTATGTAATCACACATTTTCTGAGTTTTGAATTATGTTTCTTCAGTTGTTAATTCTATTTTGTTTATTTCTGTTTGTCAAAGTATGTGTGTAATTGGTGACACTGTGAATCTGCACTTATTGAATGCAACTTGTTCAGCTGAGTCTGCCTCCTTCCACCTTCCCAGGCCTTTAGGCTAGACTACTCACAATGTTTACTTGTTTATGCATATGTGCTTGTGTGTGTGTGTGTGTGTGTGTGTGTGTGTGTGTGTGTGTGTGTGTGTGTGTGTGTGTGTGTGTGTGTGTGTGTAAACCTCTGCTCAGTTTTGTGTGCATTAAAAAAACATTTAAGCTTGTGTTTGTCCATATGCATACATATGTGTGCCCACAAGCACAGAAGCAGATATAAAACATTTTGTTTGTCAATTCTCTGACAACAATGTTGGCATCTTAACATGTTTTTGTTATCGCAGGTCATATCTGATGTTGTTTTGTTGCTGGCTCTTGTCTGGGCTCTAGCCTGCAGCACTGTATGCATTTATATATTTATATATTTCTTTCTCCCAGAGGGCACTACTTTATGCAGACAGATAAAAAGGATGAACAGATGGACATCTAAAAAAGAAATACAGAGGAAAGAGAGAACGTGACAGAGAATGGTAAGAGTGGCAATGGAGAGGTTTGGTGGAGCGGGTCTCTCAGAGTGAGTGTATTTGTATGCGTGTGTGTGCGTGCGTGTGTGTGTATGTGTGTGTGTGTGTGTGTGTAGGGGGGTGGATTGTACACAGTAGTCGACTCATGAAATGCTTTGTTTCCACCATCTCTCTCTCTTTCATTCCCTCTCCCTCTCCCTCTGTCTGTCCCTCTGTAGGCCACTCCTTTGTATCAAAAACTCCTTCCTCTCCTAGTTTTGTCAGATGAAACTTTGAACACCATCGCCTCATTCATGACAGAGTGCAGTTCATTTCTCCTGCTTGAATGCAAATTGCATCAGTGTGTCTGACTCTCTGACTGGCAGGAGGTACAGGGAACCAAAACAAAACTGCAACGGTTTCACACTTTATCTCTACTTACAGAACTTTCCCACCTCCCGCGCTATTGATTTGCCCTCTCGCCGTGCCAAACATACCATTTTGACTTTTAATTAATGCCATTCCTCTCTTGCTCATCTTGTTATATGCCTTATTAGTATTCCAATGCCGTCGGCTATTTCATATGTATCACAACCTGTGCAAATTTTATTCTTTACCTTATGTATAACTTTTGATGTTGGAGTTTTGTAAGTTTTGGTATACAAGGTCAAGGAGTTCAAGTATCTCGGGGTCTTGTTCTCCAGTGAGGGGACCATGGAGCGGGAGATGGGCCGGAGAATCGGAGCAGCGGGAGCGGTACTGCGTTCGCTTTACCGCACCGTTGTGACGAAAAGAGAGCTGAGCCAGAAGGCAAAGCTCTCGATCTACCGGGCAATCTTCATCCCAACCCTCACCTATGGTCATGAACTATGGGTCATGACCGAAAGGACAAGATCGCGGATAAGCGGCCGAAATGGGTTTCCTCAGGAGGGTGGCTGGCATCTCCCTTAGGGATAGGGTGAGTGCCGCTGCTCCTTCGCATAGAAAGGAGCCAGTTGAGGTGGTTTGGGCATCTGTAAGGATGTCTCCTGGTCGCCTCCCTAGGGAGGTTTTCCAGGCACGTCCAGCTGGGAGGAGGCCACGGGGCAGACCGAGGACCAGGGGGAGGGATTACATCTCTACGCTGGCCTGGGAACGCCTTGGGATCCCCCAGTCAGAGCTGGTTAGTGTGGCCAGGGAAAGGGAAGTTTGGGGCCCCCTGCTGGAACTGCTACCTCCGCGACCCGACTTCAGATAAGCGGCTGAAGATGGATGGATGGATGGATGGTCAAACTCCTGGACCGTGTCAATCTACTTGTTGGATGATGATTATTCTGATAGATAAATAATAACAGCGATTACTCTAAGAGACCATTGTATCTTCAGTTGTGTGTGCATCTGTATCTTAGTTAGTTTGGGGTGTGTGTGTGTGTGTGTAGATGTGAGCATGAGTTATTGCTTTCACAGGATGCAACATGCAAAATGTTTTGTGCATTCATTGTTTTATTTTATTGTCCTGTCCCTTTAAGCATGCAGGTGTGACTGTATGGTGAAAATGGCAAGTAAACCAGTCCTTCTCTCCCTTGTCTCCACATTACATCATCTTTTCTTTCAACTAATTGGGCCTTTAAAAAAAAGAGCAGAAGTGTGCACATCTAACCTGGATAATCAATGGATGGATGGATGGATAGATAGATTCCTTAAAAGGAAAGTTAATTTGGTGCCAAGAACGAAGAAGTGTCACTTTTGAAAGCAATATGTGTGTTCTATAGATAGAATTCAAAATGTTTTACTGTTTTCTGTTGACAATTCCATTTATCCAGGATAAATTGCTGCCAGTGAAAGAACTTGCCTGAAATGAGAAAAAAACTAAAGTTGTCTTCTTGTAATGCATGCAGTGCAATGTTTGCAATGATAAATTGGAAAAGCTGATGGAGTTGGAAAGTTTTCATGGAGATCCAAACTGAGTGATAGGTCACAACACAAGTTTTTGAAGAAGAAGTTTTTGAAGTACATATCTCAAGACACAATACAGATGCTGCACCTGGCCTCAAACAGGTCAGGCTCGTGTTGGAAACAGAACCGTCCAGACGGCCTTCTCCCCAGCAGCTTCCTCCTGCTCCTCCTGGGAATCCACAGGTGCTCCCAGGCATGCTGGGAGATGAGTTCCTCCAGCGTGTCCCGGGTCTGCCCCAGGGTCTCCTCCCAGTCTTCAGCTCTGTCAGGAATATAAGAGTAACAACACTTTATTTATGTAGCGCTTTTTGAAACAAATGTTACAAAGTGCTTCACACAAACAGACCAAAAGAAAAGGTGATAAAAGCAACGTGAAGATAAAACATAAAACCATAATCACACCAATAAAATGTCAGATAAAACAAGTTTATATTAAAATACAAGAGAGTAGAGTTCCGTTAAAAAATATGTTTTTAGTGTTTTAAAGGAAAGAAAGAACAAGGAAGTGTGTTTGCCAATGAGGCACACAAGTTGATCTGAGGCTGTGGACATACTAGAGGATTATTGGTCTGATTTACACCAGATTTGCCCATCCTGACAACTGGAGGGGAAATCCCAATGGCTTGAGGGTTGGTTAGCTTTGTCCAGTAGTGGGAGGGGCTTACAGATTAAATCTTAACCAATCTGATCAACTTGCAGACTGATCTGAGCCACTGAGTAGCCGAGTCGGGTGAGGAATAAACAAGCCAAACACTCCCGACAGCACACTCACTGCTCTTTCTCTTCTTCTTCAGTTTCATTTAACGGCGATTGATAAACAACTTAAAAGGTGCATTACTGCCACCCACACTCACTGCTCAAATGACCCAGCCCTTCACGCTACTTATTTTTATTTTGATGTAGGCATTACTGGTGGCATTTACGGAAAATATCACATGTCTGTAGCGTTCTAATAAAACGGTATACAGACAGCTCATGGAGTGACATCTTGGAACAAATATAAAAACCGAAGTCTCTTCTCTTTCACTGTGGGTGTGTGATACAACTGTAATGAGCCAACGAGCGCTCAGCTCGAGCCGTTTCCCATCATCCTTGATTCCCGTGGCTCGCGCAGTCGGGTCAGCGGAGCAAGTCGGACAACTTTTCTAACCATCATGCAAAGGACCAACCAAGCAAGTCACTGGTCAAAACTGCGCAGGACTTGCTCATCTCAAACGAGCCTAATATTGAACATGTTTGATATTGTCTGTTTGACATGTATATAGGATAATCGTAATTATATTGTTGTGTGTGATACCTTGCCCTTGAAATCTGTCGTTATGTGTGCGATTTTAAGTCCTCTAGTGCAGTGGTTCCCAACCTTTTTTGTCTTATGTACCCCTTGAGCTGTTTTGCCATGCCAATAGTTACCCCTCACTCATGCGTGTTGATGATTCTCCTAAATTTGTTCTATTAAACTCATATTAAACTTTTAGTATCTCAACTGATTATTAAATGAAAATCATTTGAATGACTCCCCTTTAATACAAAGAAATTTACACTTATTGTGAGTGAAAAAATAATATTCAGACTCACCCAGTAGCAGTTTCGAGTCCTTTTCATCAGTCACCTGAGCTTTAATGAGACACTTTTTTGACTTTGACACAAGTAGTGACACAGCATAAGACACCTCCATTGTTTTGCTTGACACACTTGTCGCTTTCTTCAGTGTAGTCTGACTTGACTTGAATTCTGACAGTTTTCGATTGAAAAAGTCATCAGTTTTACCAAGACTTCCTCAGTGTTTGGTGCTCTGGTGCCGCTGTAGATGGGCTGGCTTCATTGAATTATTTGTCAGGACTTCGCCGCAAAGAAAACACTGTGGCTGCGGTGGATCCCGGGACGTACAAGTAAATCCACACAAAACATATTTTTCACTGAACTGCCGGTGTTTGGGCTTAGCTTCTTTTTTCCTTTTGTCACCGGGCTCCCCTAAACCTGAATCCAGAGCAACAGCAACTGAATGTTTGAGCCATTTGTCCATGTTTGCTAGCTAGTTGGTTTTGACATGCGTGAACGTGACCTCTTCACAGAGTAGTGTAACAGTTGACACCTGCCGGGGGGGAACTAATTGCGGCGTGCACGTACCATTTTAGCAATGGGCTTATGAAATGACTTGGAATATTTTTTTATTATAAAAAATAAATTAATTAATTGTAATCCCCACTCGCGTAGGCGTACCCCTGGTTGGGAATCACTGCTCTAGTGTGTCTTGCAGCCTTAATTGACCTGACTATTGTCTGTGAAACAAAAAACAGAACCAGTCAGGATGAACAGTGGGAACTGAGATCCGGGTGAGGCAAGCAGTGGCAGATCAAGTGTTTGTGAGGAGGCGAGGAGAGACATGAAATGGCCTGATGAGACAACAAGCACCACCTGATACCCATTAACTCTCTGATGTGGATGTCCTATTCTCCACAGAATATCTAAACTGCAAGCTCATAAATATAAGGCAGTAATTTGTAGCCTATACATCCACAGCATCCGCAGCATTTGTTCCATGCTGTGCTCCAAGATGCCCATGCAGCTTACGCACTGGAGCCACACTACCCACTGAGCAATTTTACATTGATTAGACGTTTAAAACACGTCTAAATGGCCCATAGCCATCTAGGCTAAATTAAGTTTAAATGGGGTTGAAAAGTGAAAGTTTATTAGATGTCTATACATAGACAAAATTATCCTGGACTATATGAGAGCTATGCATAGACGCAATGTTGAAATTACTTCTTGTGCTCAGATAATTATCTTGTAGGCTAGTCTACAGGACTTCTCTGGTGCATATTTTTGGTATTTACAGATGTTTATTCATTGTAATAATGTATTTACTGCTTGGTCTAAAATAGGTCTATACATAGCCGTAATGATCCTGGGCTATATGAGAGCTAAAGCATAGACGCAACGTTGAAATCACGTCTTTTGCTCAGTGGGTAGACTTTGAAAATCCTAACTGACTTTAAAAAAAACCCATTGCATCACACAAATTATGACAGATTTTTAAATCGTATGACTATATGTTCATACCAGATGATTAGGCACAATATGTATCAAACACATGGTGATATAACAGAGATTATCCTACTGACTCCTGATGCATCACTGATGTTAGGACCTCATGCGATCCAACTGACAACAATTAAAACTAGAAGGGCACTCGGAAGCGCAGACCTCCGCCAAGGTTCGTGCTATTATTGCTTGTTCGTGAGTCCGGATCCGCTCCAAAATTTAATGGGTTCTTCCTTGGCCCATGCTACACCCTTCCACGAAGTTTCATGAAAATCGGGCCAGTAGTTTTTCAGTAATCCTGCTAACAGACAAACAAACGGCACCGAAAACATAACCTCCTTGGCGGAGGTAACAACAATTGAGGTGAACACAGAAACTCAACTCGCTCCATCTCACCTCACTGTAAACTCACCTCTCATTGGCTATTGGCGATGTCTTGTCGAGTCGTAAATATCAAAAGTAGCTCAGTACAGTCTGTAATTTTATCACGTGGTTTACATAGAGGGTTTAAATTAATATGTCTCCAACCTTAGAGGGAATTTTGCCCGAAATATAACTTTTCCTGTGCTGCTACACACCAATTTTTAAGCGTTTCCCAGGAATAGCAGGAGAGAGTATGAGTGTGCATGTATATGTGTGTGTGTGTGTGTGTGTGTGTGTGTCGGGGGGGGGAGGGCTATAGCCATAAGAACTACATTATCATATTGACTCTTATGGAGACTATTAAGATACCCACAACCCCTTGTGAGAACTTGCTCATTATCTTGCTCATAGATAACGTAAAGGCAATGCTGAAAGTAAACATCCACCCATTCTTTCATTGAAACACACACACACACACGGACACACACACACGCAACCCAATGTAATCCCACTATGAGGTTACTAACCTTAATTATTTGCTGATTGTGTTAATTTTGACTAAGACTACTTATAATACAAAACCCTACTTTTCTAAAGACAAGTTAAAAAAATGCTTAACAGACCATAAACCATAAAAACAAGGGCTCGAAATAGAGTGCTTAAAATACCACAAATAAAATATAATAACCACAGGAAAGCTCCTGTGGTAATTCTGTTTTTCTTTGCAGGCAGATAAATAGGCTTTGTTCAGACTGCAGGCAAATGCGATTTGTTTCTCCAATCCGATCTTTAGTTCTGACTGTCCACACTGTTATTTGCAAGGGATCAGGTGGGATTTGTGTATTCATTATGCTCTCTGCATTGGTTTCTGTGGTAACAACGTAGGTGTGTATACGTACAGTAACTGATGGCACATTTTTCAAATACGAAACCAAAACAAAAAGCTGCAAATGCAGACTGGAGCCGAATGGAGCCTTCATGCCGTAGGACTATCTAGTCGCCGTGCAGAATTAAAGTAATTTCTGGGTCTGTCCAGGGGCTGTTGTTTTTGTTTTCCATTTTCCATTTTCATTTCTGGCGCTCTGGATGTGTGGCGTTGCGAGTGACATAAAGGACAGTTTGAAAACTGTTCTGAGCAGCCAGAGCAGTCAGACTGAGACATCTGGAGAAATCTGATTTGAATCGCATTTCAAACCACGTACAAATGCGGCTTCAATCTGATTTGCAAAAATCAGTTTCCATGTGTTTTTTTTGCTGTTCAGACTTGATAAAAATGAATCTGACTCCAAACTGGATATGCCAAAAATCAGATGTGACCTGGCAGTCTGAACAGCCTTAGTCACCCCCTTGCCAGAGTTTGAAAGGTTGCTAATGGAAGATGATATGGAGCTGACAATAGGGACACTTTGACATTATAATAATATGCTATTTTCCTTTACCAGGTAAGAAGATCTCAGTAGCATGTCAGCTGAAGGTCCCACTGTCCAAAATTAGGATTTTTTTTTTTACTCTACCTAGAAGGAAAGGTTGCTACGAAAGAGAGGTGCCTGTTCATCTCTATGGACTTGCATGGAGTATTAAGATTATGAACTACAAACAGTAATATGCAGCAAAACATATTAGAGTATATTAATCTATACTATCCTCATGTGAAGGGCAATTTTTCCCACAGCCAGTTATTACATAGTTTGTCAGTGATGGAAAGAGCTGATGTGTCAGACTGTGTGATAAAGCCACTGAACACAGCCAATGTAGTGGCCTGTAATTCAGTACCTATACAATATGTTGCAACCCTTCAATGTAATATGCCCAACTTTGCCCAAAATATATTAATTAATCAATTAATTAAGAAAACAGTTAAATAATGTACAGTATGTTTTCTTTGAAGCAAACAATGGCCAGATAATTCTGTGACAAAAATAATGTGACAAAAACACTGTTTGCGTGGTGCTGAAATGACAGAATGATGCAGAAAGAAAAATACAACACTTTGATATCGGTGAAATGAAAGAGGCAGAGAATCATTTTCGTTTGATAAGGCTCTCACCGTGTTTTTTTTCTTTTGATGTAGAGAATACATTTAGAGATGGATTTTCTATTGCTTTGTCTGTGAAGGCACACGCATGCCGTCACTTCTCATTCTGTCTCATTTTTTCTTCCTCTGAAGATGGCTTTTGCAGTATGCCTTTATTTCACATTGTGTATCCATTGTCTATCTATTTACACCTAAATTTGAACTCAAAGTAACTGTGTGTGCATGTGTGCCTAATCACTTTTTATTTTTTTATGAAAAGAGATCACTAACCCTCACCAAACAAAACAAGAAATTCTTATGAGCTTAATTTTTATTCTGATTATTTTTTAAGGGTTTTCTGCTCTAGATAGTACTCTCATGTAGTAGACCTATGTGATTCTCTGAACATCAATATACAGTGTATTATATGTACAATGCTGTTGCACTTGCACAGTCAATTTGTTTTCTTGGGGTTTATTGTGTGGTGAATGTGAAATGTGACAGGTGATACTTCCAATATACAACCAATTTCACAGACCTTGCTATGTGTCGACAAAATGGAACTTGAAGTCGGAACACGTCAAGAGCCAGATTCAACTGGTATGTGCCTTAGGGCTAATTTACACTTCTGTGTTGAAGTGTCACTGTAGCGACGCCGTATGAGTCTGCCGCTGTAACTTACATGCACCTCTCCAAAAATGTAACTGCATGTAGGGAGAGGCAGAGACACAAGACTGCCTGCTTGGTTCGCTTCGTATTCCCTCCTACCTGTATCTGGTTGATGTCCGCCGACAGTGAAGACAACATGGAACAGATTGAAGAAAGATGAGCTGAGGAGGGCTGCAAATATATTGTGTAGGACACCCCATCCCCTTAATATAAATACTACCAGATGCCACTGAATTTGTGGTGAGAAATATCCCAGAACATGAGTTTCAGAGAATGTAAATACCACTACCTCTGTTGTTATTACTTCCACTGCCATCTAGCATTTCAGTGGTCTACATGCAGAATAACCAAGCAGAAGTATAGATGCTCGCAGCACTGTAGTCACCTACAGCGTAGCTCCGGTGGCATTTCAATGCCAAACCATAGCTCAGCCTTAAGTCTGCTCAGCCAGCATTCTCCTCAATAAGTGGCTTTGAAACATGTGAGAGTACCTGCATAGAGCTGAAAGCAAAAAGAAAATGGTCCTTTGAAAGACACCACGAGTGCCCATTAGATTTACAAAAAAAACACAAGCTAGTTATTAAGTCTAACAAAACCAGAAACAAGGCAGTCAAGAGACTGCCTTGTCACATCCAAGGTGACTGCCAATGCTTAAGCACTTCAAGGTCAAACTCATGGTTTTGTTTTTGTCAGCAATGAATCCAGTTACATACAGTGTATTCACAGTTCCCCCTGTGCAGTCAGTATTACCTTTGGTCACTGAGCAGCTCCACTGGAAAAGTTGGAGGTTGAGTGCCTTGCTCACGGGAACCATGACAGTAGTTGTTGAATGAGTAGAGAGTGATACTCATTCAAACTCCCGATGCAGTTTTTCCACATCATTTCCTGTGATTCCAACAAGTGACCATTCAGTCATATGTCAATTTCTCTAACATTTAAACTTTAAAGTCCCACCTGCAAAGCCAGCCGTACACAGATTAACAAATCCACGGACAGGACAAATACTAGACAGCACATCTCTCTAGAGAGCGGTGCTCCCCTTTCTACAGCACAGAGCATAATGCTGTGCATTGGCCCCTTTTGACACTGCCTCAATTATGCCTCTCTATGGAAATCCCAGCAGGTTTAAAGGGTTCTGCAGGTGATGATGAGAGTCGGGTAGTTAGATCTCCCACTATCCCACTGAGGACATTGCTCATGAACTATTTCTGTAAATCTCTGAGTAAAACAAAGAGGTTTTCACTTCAAAGCAATAAAATTAATGCCTCATCTCCACTGGAGAGGGGTTAGTCATGCCATGGCCTGCCAGGGTCAAAGTCAGCATGTCCTCTGTCTTTAGAAACTCGTCAAACCTTGCTGGGCCATGGCCACATTTCACAAAATTGCCATACATTACATTATTACATTGGGTTATTTAGCAGACACTTTTGTCCAAAGACTTACAATAAGAAAATTTGTTCAACAGTAGTCAGACCAACTGTATATCACAGTCTTCATCAACTAAGCCTTTAATAGGAATAAGCAGCATTCATAGAATCATTTTATTTTATTTTATAGAGTAGAAGGGGAAGAGGATAATTACATAATAGGTTAATTCAAGTGAGATCCAGGCGTAACCTGAAGAGACATGTCTTCAGTTCGAAAGATGAGTAATGATTCAGCCGTTCTGACAGAAGGGCGGAGCTCGTTCCACCATTGTGGTACCAGGGAGGAGACGAGTCGTGACCGGGATGAGCGACTTCTGAGCCCATGTAGCGATGGAGGGGCGAGGCGACCTGCGAGGGTGGAGGAGGGGAGGGAACGAGCAGTACCAGTGTCTTGAATTTGATGCGAGCAGAGATGGAAAGCCAGTGAAGTGACCGGAAGAGGAGAGTGACGTGAGAGAATTTCGGTTGGTTGAACACCAGACGGGCTGCAGCCTTCTGAATGCACTGTAGAGGTGTGGCCATAAGTTTGCTATATGACTGTAAATCCTAAACCGGCACTATGTCTTGTATGGCCTGCATGTTAAGTCATTTTACTACTAATTGCTATGTCTGTGCCTGTCTTTACTAATGTTTTAACTCTGTTTATATTTGTTTGTCTATAATGCTGTTATTTGGTGTGTGCCTCTGTCTTTTTGCAGGTCGTTATTGAAAAACAGAATGTGTTCTCAATAACCTACCTGGTAAAATAAAGGAAATAAATAAATAAGTAAATAGAAAGTCTCCTGCACATCATGAAAAAGCTTTGCAAAGTATTCAATATTTATAGTTAGTGATATTAACTTTGCATGTTTCACAAAATTGGTTTGGGAGAAAAGCAACAATGAAACTGTAAACTGTCGTTTAATTCACCATTCTCCTGCTCTAGTGCTGAAGCTAAAAGCTAACTTGAGATGCACAAGGTGCGCTTGTTATGTTCAAATTATTTTATTCTTTGCCTATAGTTGGCTAATCAATGGCGACACAAACCAAACCATGCATTACCTTAGCTACCCTCGCTAGAACTCATGAGAGATAAATGGAGACAAGGATTAAGTCTTTGCATCGGAAGCTCTTAAACTGTTTCTGACAAAGGACTAATCTGAGATGAGAAATATGGCTTCTTGCCACGGGAAAACCAATAGACACTTCTAGTCATTTGAGGACCCAACAGAATTGTGTGTCCCTACACATAGTCTAAGAAACAGTGCAGCATGCTAAACCCTGTATAAACCTAATTCCTTTCATTCATGCACCTGATTAATCCTGCCTCCTCTACGCTGCCTTTGCACAGTATAGAATCTGGCAGTCAAATACGATGTGAGATGCATTGTGTTCAGTGTAATTGTGTTTCAAAGATAATTTAGAGCCCTGCGTTGGGGTGAGTGTATCTGTGTGTTTGCACGTTAGATCAGAGCATCAAATGGTGCAGCTTTAGGCAGAACAGAGGCGTAGGTTAGATGGCTTGTCTGTCTCTAGCAAAAGGTCTTTGATGAGCAAAAAACAATAGCATCTATGTGTCTCTTTCTCTGAAAATAAAACACACACAAAAAAAGTCTCTTTTCTCTCTCTATCTGAGACACACACACACATACACACACACCAGTTTACCTTCAGGCCAGCTGTCCTATCTCTCTGTTTCTCCCTCTCTCCCTCTTTATCACACACACTAAACACTGGTCTATCTTCAAGCCAGGAAACCTATTTGAAGCTCCTAAGATAAAGAGGGAGCTGATTTGGAAGGGAAAAAATCTGTCAGTAGCAACAATATAAAACAAAAACCAAAGCAAACAAACAGAGACAGAAGGACAAAAACCTTACGTAAGGCTCTTTGGATGTTTTTTTTTTTTTTTGCTTTGTTTTTTTTTATTAAAGACAAAAATTGAGGAAGAAAGAAAGTAGGGAGGACAGAGAAGGAAGAGAGGCTGAAGATGATAAAAAAAAAGTAGGAGGAAAGTAGCTGAGCAAGTGGAGGGGGTTGGGGTTGGGAAAAGATGAAGGATGTAAAGGTAGAGAAGGAGGATAACAGATAGGGTGTAGAAAATAAGCAGAGGAGTACCAAATGAAAAGGAGTTGAAAACTATTATGGACTGGGAAGAGGAAAAGAAGGATGGGAGAGATTAGGAAATAAGAGGGTGAGGAGAAATGAGCAGGTGGAGCAGAAGGGAGAGGACATACAGGAGGAGGAAGGGAGGATGAGCAAGAGGAGGCATGTGATGGCAGAAGAGGAAGATGCAGAGGGAAGACGGAGTATTATGGGGATTAGTGGTGATGATATACAATATTATCCCGATAATTATTAGCACGATGAAAACCTTAAAACTAGCACTGTGAATGCTTCAATTACTTAAAAACAAATTTATCATATCAGTCACAAGACTCCTGTAAGACTGTAGAACATATGTCAAATATTTATGTAAAATATTTGACTTTTTTCTACAATTTACAATTATAGTTTAGCTTATAAAAACTGATTGATTGATCAATATTGATATTTATTTTTTTCTTATTTATTTCGCTCTTGTTTTGTTTATGGCCGCTGTATTACCTTTTTTGGTTATTATATGTTTCATTTCTTCATATATTTCCACTAATAAGCACTGCTCGGTGGCCGTGAACATCACCGCTCTCTCTTTCCCATTGCTTTTTGCCATGGTGTATCGATTTGATCCATGTTCGACCTCTCGGGCTGCTTAAGAATGGCGTGCACACGCAATTATCCTGCCTACTTGAACCTGTCTCCAATTAGTCTGATTGCGTGAACTTGAATTGACCTTTATGGAACTGCTTTAGCCCTGACTGATTTGTTAGGTTCATTCAAGTCAGGTTTTGGACTTTAATCCCCACTTTTCTTAGCGCGCTTTATGGAACGGGCCCCTGGTCCCCATTGACTTAAGTTGTTTTGGAGAGGGCTGCTACGAAGTTGTGCTGGCAACCTCCCTGTGTGTCATATGGACTAACAGATTTCACCTGTGTTTCATTTGGAATGAGGGTGAGTAGATGATGACAGAATTTTTATTTTTGGGTGAACTATGCCTTTAACCCGAACCTTAACCAGAGTTGTTTTTGTTAGCCAACCTTTGGAACGTAATTCTGTTTGTGGTGGAGAAATGGCATTTCCACGTAATAGGTGTCCACAGCACGTAAATCGGCATTTCAGAGTTAGTGTTCATTTCACGTATTTGTGTGAGATCATGTTGAGCAATTGGGGTTTAACTGCTTTGCTCAATAGCACCCCAACAGTAGTTGTCAGGGGAGGGGAGCATTACCCAGTCACTTTGCCTGCAGATTTCCCAGCTTGTCCTTGGAATCAAACCAGCAACCAAACCTTTCCTCAACCTTTAGGCTACCTCCACCCACCAGCCAAAAGTCTCAGATGTTGAATGGTTGTTAAGGTATCTTGGTTGGTGGAAACGTAAAAAAAAAAAATACAGTACAATACATCTCCACACACACACATGGTATGTAACCAGAGAGCTATTTTGGAAAGAGTTGAGGAAAGATGAGGACACGGGAAGGAGAAAGAAGACATTTTCTCATCTTTTTATCTCACACACCCTGATGAGGTTGTTTTCCCTCAGTGTTGCAAAAGATGTCAGAAACCAGATTTTCTATCATAAATATTTAATATTTGTTCAACTTTACATTTTTTTCCCCTCTTTGGACATGCGTTCACTGCCTACTAAGAAAACCGGATTAAAATGTATTGTCTGAGTGTGTGTTTTATGTTTATGTTGAAGAGCCTCTCCTTAATAGATTGGCTAGAGGTTTAAAATGCAGGAAAGATCCTGATGAAAACTGGAGTGGAAAGCAGGACTGCAGGGAGAATACAACACAAAGCACTTCTTGAACAAATTAAGGACCACAGTGGTAAGATCAGTGAGAGCAAGTGCGAGACACTCAAGGATTCATGCTGTAGTATATCTTGATATAAATGTATTACATGCACATTTAATATCTACGTATTTGCATGCTGTTTAAATTTATGCAACTCCAGTGAACGTTTTCTATATCATTGCATATATCTGGCTTATAAATGTTTCATGATGCAAAATACTGTAATGATAAGTCATTTACTTTACACTTTTGGCTTGAGAATCAAATGTCATGTGTCGCTGGCCACTCACACATCACACTGATTGGGAGTGTCTTGAAATGCCAATGGCTGGTGGTGGAGTTTTTCTTTCAAAACACAATACAGACTGGAAAGTGTGTTTTGAAATGCCAGAACTCTCAGCACCTGGCCAAGTAACGGTTGAGTCATTGGTACTGAGCAACAAACCGATCAACTCTCTGCTGGTATATTATGGTCATTTTGTGGTATGGGACAGTAAAAATCGTATTTATTGCACTTTAAAGCAATATGGATGGCAGGATATCTGAATCTTAATGTAATGAATGTAATAGTCACCTCTTAATCCATCAGACCCTGGATTTTTTGTGTTTTTTGTTTTGTGTTTGTGCAACAACCTCTTTTACTTCTGCCACTGTTAATTCATCACTTTGCTTTTGAATGATGAGAAGAATCAATAAACACTTTTGTGGCTTCAACTACAGATACCTTAGTGTAAATGACTATTATTAGGCTATGTAAATATTGATTTAATATTAGATGGAATGCCTATTTGCAGTGCTGTTGGATATTAACCTGCTTTAAATCATCAGTAGACTTTATGAAATGTTTATTTTAACAACACTAGGACCTATTCGATCCAATAAATATAATTAAGTAAATATAATAGGCTAATAGTTTGGTTGAAAATCACATTTTATGCAAGAATAGGAGGGATAAACAGACCAGTTTCCTTAAGTAGCCTAGCAACTAGAAAATGCACAGTTAAATATATAAGTATGTTGTTTACTAAAAAAAAAAATAGGCCTGATCATTGAAATGCGGGACACTGCTTATGACATGCGGGCCGCGGGACAAACGTTCCAATTTTGAGGGACGTCACCCTAATTATATCCCTTTTATGTCACAATTATTTTGAAAATTGCCATAAGGACACACATTAGAAGAAGTGAAATTAGCTACTGAGACCATAACCTCTTGTCTAAAAAAAAGTATTGACTATATATTTATCAGAAGTTGGGTTGTGGTCCATTGACTTCATGGAGTTGGGCGGTTTGGACTGCTGCCACCACTTCAGTATCGGCTTCAAAATTCCAGTTTTGGCCACTTGGGTTAAGACGGGCATGATAGTAACACTGGTTGCTTTATCTTTATCATCTGTGAAACATTCTCTTGCTTTATGTGTTTTTGGATCCACAACTCCAACTGCGTAGTGTTTGTTTAGCGGGTGTCATCATCTGTGTTGTGTCTGTTTTGATTTGACACAGACAAAACAATCCTGAGCAGTGCCGACACTTAAGAGAAGCGAGGCACAGAGGGGACTGACGGCATGCGAAGACCTACTGCCACCAGCACTTATCAAACAGAGCAGCAGAATGACGTGGGCACAAAGGCTGACACGGCTGAATTAACCTTCTGCTCCGGGGAGGATGAAGAAATGGCAGATTTGAGCGCTGGTGCCTTGCCACAGCCAGCAGAATCTTCAAAACCTTCAACTCCAGCACCAACCTATTCCTTAGGATTTGACAGTGTGTCCCTCTCCATTTATGCACACACCAAGACAACAAATCTGTACTCTGGATCCGCCACATGGCTGTTGCAGATACAGTTCCCACACACCACCTCGCCAGTGAAAAGCAGACCAGTTAATTCTTGATTATGACATTGGTAAATCGCTCCGTTGTCTGGAAAGTTAAGCACGCCTTCATTGGGAATTCATTGTGCTTGGCAGCCGAGTCCTTGCCAACTACTTTGAAGTTTTTAAGCCTTCTGATGTCGTCCTCCATCACATCACACATCAATGTACAGATGACATTAAGAGATTAAAAAAAAAAAGTCTCTTCTAAAATGATTGAAAGCTCAAAATTAAAGCAAGTTCTGATGCTTTTTAAGTAAGAATCTTAAACAGAGTTGTTCAGTTGTGCTTTCTGCAGCTGAGAATTATTTTGAAAATTAAACCACAGCTAGCCTCAGTTGACTTGGAGGAGGTCAATCATGCATTGGCTTCCTCTCGCTTAGACTATTACAATTCCCTTTGCTCCTGCCTCACTCGCAATGCATTCCCCTCGCACGCCCGCAGCTTATTCAGAACGCTGCCGCAAGCGTTCACATCACCCCAGTTACCCTCTCTCCACTGGTTGTCTGTTAGTTTTGGAATCTATTATAAGATTTTCCTGATTACTTTCAAAGCGTGCCATGGTTTAGTCCCTACTGTCTATTTAACTCTCCAAAAGTCTCGGGAAGAGTCCTCCTGTCTGTTTAAAGTAGTCTGTAAATCAAATCAAAGTTTTAACCCCATTTTTCAACTTTATGTAAAAAAAAATGTTATTCTTAATTCTTTATTATATATTATTGACTAATTTATTAACTAGTTTATGTAATCATTGTTCTTATGTATTTTTATGCTCTGTCAAGTGCTTTGTAAGCTGTTTTTGTTTTTTTTATTAGTAATAACTTCACATTCTCTAAACTCTCTGGAGTCAAATAGCAAAATAATAAATTCTGGACACTTGCCATGTTAAATAGCCAGGAATGCGAACCTCTATAGTCTCCCTCCATCTCTTTTTCCATCTCTCTGTGTAGTCAACTATCCAGAGACAATGGAGCAACTATGTATTTCCCTTTCATTCTTCCCCATCCCACATCTTTCTCCTCATCTCTGCATCTCTTCATCCCTGCCTCCCTCCCTCATCACTCTTCCCCTCCCCCTCCTCTTCCACCCCCCTCCTCCTCCTCCTCCTTCTCCTCCTCAGAATAATTAGCAATTCAGTAGCAGTGGAATAAACCGACTAACGGTTATTATCTTGTCTCCTCCCTGATCCTTTCTTCCCTTCATCCGCAAGGTCAAACACTGTAAAAGTTCTTCTCACAAAAGCTGCATTCGCACTGGGATGGTAGATGGCAGGCTGCAATCTTGGATAAAGTTAATTTTCAATGAGTGATGATGATTAAATCTGACACCACTGACTTTGGACCGAATCCCCTGAATTCCCATTGCCCCAGCGCTCTACGCTTTGGAAGTGTTGCATCACTGGAATCGCACACAGTCCAGATTGTCGGACAGAAATAACGGACCAGGTGCAGTAAAGCTTGTGCAAACTTGTGACCATAAGGTTACCAGTTGAAATCCCCAAACCAGCTGCGGGGGAAATCTGTGCGAAGGAAGAAAGAACTTATGCTTTCCCCTCCCCTAAGCATTTACCATGAAGGTGCACTTGGACACTTAACCTTCCATCTGTAAGAAAGTGGATTTGCGGGGCAGCTCCTAATCGTAAGGGAGTGGAAGACCCTCCCATCCCATGCAACTAACCCTGTTCAACTGATACTTCACTCCCAGGCTTTTCCTGTGAATACACGTATGCTGATGGAACGAAGAAAATAGTACGTTTATCAATAATTGTAAATAGGTGAAAAAAGGCGGGAGACAGGACTTTGACAAAGCAGATTCAGCCAATATAAAAAAAATTAGCCGCTCACTTTTTTTTTTTTTTTGCCGATTTACAATTTTTGGTGAACGTATTATTTTCTTCGTTCCATCGGCATAAGTTTCCTCCGACCGGATTTCGGTGTTACACTTGTTCAAACTGAACATAAAGAAAGTGATTCACTTAAAAACAATTCAGCAACAGGACCAAGTTTTTTATGTATTTAGAATATTCTTTGTTTGTGTTCATTTATGTGCTAGAAGTGCGATGTTCAGACTGTTCCTCCATACAATGGCGGTGAATGGAGAGAGAAAAAAAAACACAATTCTCCGATCGTCTCTACCGGAGCAACAGATGACAGAGAATCACTGATTTTGGGGTTTTATCATGGAGGAAGATACACAACCGAAGGTACTACCAAAGTTTAACATCACCGAGGGAATCTGAGGGTGAACAATTCTCACCATATCCTCCGATATTCTACACTATTAGATCATCTGTTTGTCATCATCTATCATCTGTTTGTGATGTTTAATGCATTCCAGGAGTTATTGTGTGACGAAGTGTTGTAATTTACTTTTCTGGTGTACTCATTTCGCCTCGACCTGCCTTGTGATTTCCTGTTTCCCAGAAAGACTTTGGACAACCCTCAGAGAACAGGTGTTAGCTTGTTTGAATCAAAGGTGGGCGTATAGGAAAAAAATTACGCTATCAAACTCCATTGTAGCTGTGCTGGAACCTCGTCATGACATCAGGTCATCTACGTTTGGACACTTATCCGTGGGAATAAGAGAAATACACCACCAAACAACAAAATCGAGTCTGAAATGCAAAATTCGGGCGTCCTTGCAGGATGCATACCATTCTTCTGGGTTGTCAAATGTCACCCCCCTCTCTTTCTTCCACCTTTCCTGTCTCTCTGTACTGTTCACTGTTCAATAAAGCAGAAATGCCAAAGAAATTATGTTAAAAAAGAAATCCAAGGTACATCGTCAATAGATGTTATTTTTAACAGTGTTAAAGTGCTTTAAGGGGGACTTTCCCTTAACTTACTAAATTAAATATGGGTTAAATATAAACAAAGACTCAGAGCAACGTCCTGATTGTAATAGTTTGGTTGTCTTGTCTCATCCAACAACACAGCACATACCCAGCAAATTAAAACTATCAAGACAATGTTGACATTTGGATGTCTTCCACAGTGGGATGTCTAATTACATTGATCCAGGAGGAAACGGTTTGTTGATAGGATGTTGAATGTTCATTCACGTTTAGCATTAATGTTTGTAGCTTTTCAATTTTTTCCCACCAGTTTACTTTCACAAATTCCCTGATTCTCTGCCGTCATACTATGGTATTTTGGAGGCCAGAAGCGATTCTTTCTCTTCTTCTTACACACACACATAGACACACACACACACACTTTCACTGCACACACTTCACACTATCTCTAGGTTAGCACAGATGAGATGGTTTTCATTCATTGTTCATTCCCAGCTTCCGTGTGTGTGTGTGTGTGTGTGTGTGTGCTTGTGTAAAATGACAGCCCAATTTGCTACACTCTCTCTCACTACCTCCTTCTCTCATCTCCTCTCTCCAGTTCTCTCTCATAAAACCTGATGGTTGCCATCATAATCTTCTCCTTTTACCTAGTCCATTCATTCAATTGGCCAAGTACCCTTCACTCTCCTTCACTGCACTTTTCAATCCTGAAAGCTGATTTTTTTTATTTATTTATTTTTTTTAGGGGAGGATGCTTAATGGAGAGACGGAATTTTCTCTGTTCATGTTGGCCCTTCCAAAACAGTGACATAGACAAAAAAGGAGAGAGAGAGAGAGGGAGAGATAGAGCCTACTTGGGAGGTTGGAGTGCAATGATCAGGTGAAGTTAATCCTTGGAGCTGGTGGGGGTTAAGTGCCTTGCTAAAGGGCACTTGGTCCATGTTGACAGAGACCACAGATGATCTGTCAGTGGGCTTGGGCAATATCCAAAATGTAATATTGTGATGCTGACCCACCAAAATATCGCAATATCACGATATATGATATTATCGTGGAAGGTGTGTGTGGGAGGGTTTTATATTATTTTATTTCTTCTAAATGAAATCAAATTTATTACAATAATAATAGCCTAGACCAGTGATTCGCAACCTTTTTCATATCAAGGACCCTAATTTAGTCCACATTAGGGACCCAAAACTGATAATATTTTTGTTACATATGAGTTTGTCCAGAATCCCATGACTATCTGTATTGTAGGTAGAGAGATAACAGTGAAACTCTGGTCAAAACAGTCATTCTTCTACATTCTCTAATTGTGTTAACTTCTTGTAAATGAAATAATGCTGAAGTTTAACAATTCATCAGTTTGCTGGGGACCCCCTGGAACCCCCCCATGGACCCCCTGGTGGTCCCCGGACCCCACATTGAGCAAAAACAATTGGTATAATTTGCCATTTCCAGGAAAATTGACTAATTGTGGAAAAGGGAACCCACTTCAAATAAAATGGAAATATTTTTTTTTTCACTATAACTATGATTATTTTTTTTTTTTTTTACTATCCTACGACTAGTAGATTATAGGTTTATAAGTTTAAAAGTTTGCACAATCTGTGAGCTAAGCAACACATGGTGTCACAGCCAGGACGGGAGAAGTGTGGAGGTGTGGGGGATGATATTCAATACTGCTGAAAATATCACAATATTTGCTTGTCACTCTTCGTACACTGGCCCCCGTCCAGTGCACACCCTCCCCGGTCGCTCTGGATATTGACCCAGTAACTTTTGGTCACTACTAGTCAGCCTCTTGTTTATATTCCAAGCCTTAAACAGTTGCTTTTATCCAGACTATCTTAAACTCAACCTGAAATTCATGTATCACCAAACATTACAACCAGACAGAATATAAGAAGGGTCAGGGTCAAAACAACAGCGCCGAAGCAGTATGATAAGTAAAACACATTCGCTTTTCCCCTGGAACATTCAGGTATCGACAATAAAGGAAAAGCCTGAAAAAGAATGGTTAGGTAGAGAAATAAGAGCCGGCCAAAAGATTTTTTAAGGAGTGATGAGGCAAGACAGGAGCAAGATCAGCTCCTTAACTGTCAGGACAACACACCGCCTGTATTGTCTCTAAGCTACATGAGCGGTCCAAGAGGTTAATCATTTTCTCTTATACAGTGATAGGTTGTGATAAAAAGTCACCAGATCCTGGATCTCTCTTGCAACTATCCTCCACTAGCACTGCAATAGCCCCTGCAGCCTATTCTTGCTTAAATGTTTTAGATAGAGCTAAATAAGCATGGTGTATACAAAACTCTTTTCTAACTTTTCAAACTAACACTTATGAGACCATTCTTTGCATCGTCTTGCAGCATAAAAGGGGGAAACATTTGAATTTTCCAAACAACTGCAGTGCAGCAAACATGATGTAACCCATCACTTAAGAATAAGGTCTGTTAATTCTAGTAGTTGTGTGAAGAGGTAGCAACTTTAGAACAGGGAACCTTTAGTGAATTAGTTATGAGCAAGACCTCACTTTAGAATGGGGAACGCATTCTGAGTTAGAAAGACTTAAGAGTTATTAGGACACTATCAACACTTGTAGTTTTGTGTTTTGTTATGAATAGAAGCTATTTATTAAGTGTTATTAAGGGAAAATGACTATTCTTGTGGTACCACCTTATAAATCACTTCTTGAAACCCATTTTATAGACGTGCTTTTATGTGATGTCGTCTTTTTATCTTTTTATCTTTTATCATCTTTTTATTGTCTTTTTATCGTCTCTTTTTTGTCTTTGCACATCTTTTTATCGTTTTTCTATTGTCTTTTTTTATCATCTTTTATCTTGTTTTATTTTAACCTTACTGTTTTTTTTGGTTTTCATCTTACGATTATCAATTCAATTCGATTCAAGGTGCTTTATTGGCATGAAATACAAAAGTACATATTGCCAAAGCAAAGTCAACAAATTCAAATAACAGTAATCAAACTTAAATATACAATTGATATGTCAACAAATACACAACAATTAATTAACAGTCGATCAATATTAATGTTGCTCTTTTCCACCTCTGTCCTCCTATGTGAATTTAATCCCTGTTTATTATTGTTTCATTCCTTTTTAAATTAAAATTTTGAGTATTCCGCTTTTATTTTGTCTGTCAAAGCACTTTGTAAACTCTGTTTTTAATGGTGCTATATAAATAAAGTTATTATAAAGTTATTATTATAATGCCTATACTGAGCAAAGCATATTAAGAGCACAATTCATGTGCAATAACTTACTTACCTTATTTACTATTAAATGTGCAGTAATTAGGAGGTTATTGAGGGAAAGCTCTTAGTTAATGGCCTATAGCTATAGAATATGGTAATGCAGAATAAGGCGTTAATAAGTGCTTTATCATGACTAATAAAGAGCCAATATGCTATGAATATGCATGCTAATAAGCAACTAGTTAATGGTAAATATGTGTTCCATAATATAAAGTGTTAGCGTTTTCTTTCATATCACATATTCTCTGGCAGTGGTGGCGGTTTTCTTGCTGCGGTGGCCCACCGGTGTTGAAGAGAAACTGGTGTCCATCAACTGACCAACTGACGCTGCAGTGAAATCTCCATGGGAGGTCTGGCGAGGCCCTCGTTCTAATTCCTACGTGTGTTTTTACTAGTTGGTTTCTTTCATCTTTTTACAGATAGGCTCACTAAACCAGATCCTGTCATTTGTTCCCATGTGAACTGAGGCTCTTTTCAGCCCGTGACCACACCACACACACGCACATGCAGACACACACGTACGCAAAGGGAGCTGCTTTCCGTCTGTGACCGCACCACACACACACACACACACTCACTAAGCACATGCGGAATGACAGGCGACACACACACACACACACACACACACACACCACACGTTTGTAAAATGAGCTACTTCCAGGCTGTGACCATACCACACACATGTTCAAATGTGCTTATACAATCACACACACACACACACTTGTTCTAATATGATCCAGGGTGTTTTGCAGCCCATGACGACAACACACACACACACACACACATATTAACAAAATTCACTCTGAAAATGTATGCACAGTGGCAGGTCACACAACAAACATGCATGCCCACACACACAAATACTTCTCACCCTCTCTCTCTCTCTCTCTCTCTCTGTCTTTCTGTCTCTCTCTCTCTCTCTCTCTGTCTCTCTCTCTCTCTCTCTCTGTCTCTCTCTCTCTCTGTGTCTCTCTCTCTCTCTCTGTATTTTATGAACCTTCTGTTGGCCATAGCCACTTCCTCCTCACAACAAAACAATCGCAACTATGTACACACACATACACACGTGTGGCTACACGCGCACACACACACACACACACACATACATACATACATACACACACAAACATACACACACAGAGTAATCTGCTCCTTAACCCCCGCCCCACACACACACACATACACACACACACACACAGCTTACCACTAAACCCAACCCTTCATGCACTTCCAGGAATATTTGGAAGTCAAATTAAACACCAAAATGTTAACAGCTATGCCTTATCTGGTTTTTGCAAAGCTGCTCTCTCTTTCTCTCTCCCTCTCCTTCTCTTTTCCTCTCTCTTTCTCTGCCTCTCTTGCGTATTCTCCTTCTATTCATTCTATTCCTTTCTTCCTCATCCTGCTCTTCTTTCTATGTGTTTTTTTTCTCTCTCTCCCTCTATCTCCCTTTCCAAATTCAATTCATTTACACGGATGCTTGATTGGCGTGACTTAGAGTTCATATATTGCAAAAGCAGAAGTTGGCAAAATGAGAAACGTTGATTAGAGAACAACTTGAATGAAATTTTAATGAAAAAAGGATTAGATACAAATTAGATACACACAATGCTGTCCTTTATCCAGCAAAGCTGTTCATTCCCTCACTGTAGAGCAATAGCCAAACAAAAAGTGCAGACAAATTTGCAGATGAAATTGCACACTGAAGTTTCTCGTCATATATATCAGGATATATACCAATCCTGAATATCAGGATTGGTGGACCATATGCCAGGACTGTGTTAGTTGGCTTCAGCTCTGCATTCATCACCATCATCTGGCCAAATTGTCCCAGCTTATCATCGCTCTGCTGGTGGAATTTGGTTTTCCTGACAGATAGATGGCAATTTGTCTAACTGGGACCGGACTTGTCAGACCCCCTTTCTGAAAATATACATGAGCCACAGCGATGGGTGCTGCCCCCGTCACCCACCTCTACTCCCTGTAAAATAATGACTGTGCCTCCAGCTGAGGTTTGCAGATGACACCACCCTGGTGGGCCGCATCCCCAACAATTATGAGACCATGTAGAGAGAGCTGGCTTGCCTCCTGTGACTAACAACCTGGAGCTGAATACTCTCAAAACTGCTGCCGGCGTTACTGCCAGATCCAGCAGAGATCCAACAGAAATGTCTGATGAAGATGTAATATATTACGGCACAAAACTCTGTAATAATAATACTGCTTTGGTTTTGGCTTGAGAACAAGGCTTTTTAGCTTTCGTGGCTGAAACGTCTTGGGATGCCTGTTGTTTGCTCATAGATTTTGAGAGTGTCTTGAAATTCCAATGGGCGGGAGTTTTTGTTCCAAAACAGAACGGGTCGGAAAGTGAACTTTGAGAGTCAGAAATCTCAGCACCTGGTGAAGTAATCGTTCAGCCACTGGTATTGATCAACAACCCTATGAACCCATCATATCATATTTAATGCTTTAGGCTGGTAAAAATATGACTTACTGCCTTTTTACATCTTCTCACTTCCTACTAAAATAAAGTGTTCTTTTGACCAAACAATATATATGTGATGCGTTCTATCATTTTCAGTCGGAAGTCGCAACGGCACATTTGTGGATAAACGTGATTTTATGAGAAAAGATCTTTTTTGGCTGTTTTGGGGTTTCAACAAATTTTAATAAAATAAAGCCTTGGCTTTCTTTCTGTATAAAAATTATTGTGAAATTCAACCGGTAAATATAGTTTTGAAGCTCGTAAAGGTAGGGTGACAAGCAGAACTACTAGCTTAACGCTAGTTTGTCAACAAAGCTCGCATTCCTCATGTTGCCAGGTTTGCGGTTTTCAATGTACTTGGAAATGTTCTAAATACTGTAGGATTTAAAACGCTGTTTATAAAGTTTGTCAGGGTTGTATTTTGGAGTTTTGTTATTGGTTTGTTATTTTGGACTAGTTTCATTGATCATTTGACTGTTTATGGGTTGGGTTTAATTGACACTTTGAGGGTTTTGTCACTACGAACCTGGCAACACTTCTCCCCGTCCCTCTCTCCCCTTACTATGGTGTGTGTGTGTGTGTGTGAGAGAGAGAGAGAGAGAGAGAGAGAGAGAGAGAGAGAGAGAGAGAGAGAGAGAGAGAGAGCGAGAGAGATTGAATTTAATTGATATTATTAAATATCGCGCAATGGACTGATATAATATCAGACTACTTTTTAACACTTAATTAATTTACTTTAAACTTTGAGGCCCTTTTTCTCAAAAACATAGTTTGGAAACAGTCAAGACATCAAGGGGTGCATCTCACTCACTCTTTGGAGTACAAAGATAATTTTGATATCACCAGAAAGCTTAAATTCTCCTCTTTCCAACAGTGTTTTCAACTCAAAATGCTTTGAGGGGTCATGTGACTGGAAATGATAGAGCAGGTCACATATTTGATTGCTGTGAAAGGATGTCTCTTTATATTTTCATGCAGCACAACTGTCAGTCTTCTCTGGTGGTAGAACATCTGTCAATCATTCTCCCTGGCAGTTTCTGTCAGCCGGTCTTGAGTGTTTAGTTAATTGAGTCCTCATTTTCTGGGGAAGTGCCATCTCTTCCCCTTGAAAAGATGAAGGAAATGGCTGCTGGGCTGTTTTTCCTAACTACTCCTCACCTGTGACTGCTGCAGCTCTGAGAGCTTTTGTTACTGAACAGGCAAAGTCTCTGCAAGGGCCAAAAGAGAGAGAAACAAATGCAGACAGCCCGACACATTCAAGACATTGGGTCATTTCACATAATAGTGCAAAGACAGGATGAAAAGCAGTTGAAGTCTGAAGGAGGGCATGTGTTTGTTTGTTTTTTTTTCAGCACATTGTCAAATATCTTTTTCTGCTCATGGTGTGAGCCTCAGGATAACGTAGCTTATCATCTGAAAGCCCAGGAGTATTGCAAATAACGTGTTTTCCCTAAACAAGATTACTAATTTGTTCAGTACACCTAACGAAAGAGTCAGCATGTTTAATCTGCAAAGTATAGCCACAGGCCTATCAGCAAATCTGCCCAAATGTTTATTAATATGAGCAAAGGTTATTATAGGCAGTCATATGAATAAATTGCTTTAATGCACTTAAATGGTATCATCTAAATGCAGTCACAACTTCAAAGGCTGATAGTTTTATGCGCAGCCTTAACCATTTGACAACGTTGGGTATGTGATTAAATTAATTTTTTGAGTCAGCAAAGACAGGTTTGAGTTTTCAATTTAGTTAATTTGCATATGCAAATGCTAGAACTGAAAAAGAAAAAAATATATAAACTGTGTGGGGAAGATGAAGAGGCCCCAAAGGGCTTAAAAAGCATCACACCCCAAAAGAAAAAGAGAAAAAAAATCAAGGCAGACTTGAACTCACACTGCCAGGCCTCATTTGGAATGTTAATATTAATTTTTTTTTACTAATAATATATAGTAGAGTTGTGCTTAAAAAGACTACTTTGGATTTTCACCCCCTTTCTACCCCTACACTCTCAGAATGTGGGGTACAGTACAGGTCCATTCCTGCACCCAAAGGTCCATTTGTCACAAGCCAAAACTACACAGTAATATTTCCACTCTTATATGCAATGTGTAGATAGGTAGGTTGAGCTAACTTATAAACCTTAAGAAACATTACATATTCAGTGGTGATTCTAAACAATGCTGCCTACCTCAGAATATGCTATGATGTATGATTGCAGCCCCTTTCTGATTGTAGGTTTAACTGAATCCTTTAGCTACCTTGTCACATCATTAACACAAAAGCAGCTTTATTTAATTCATTTATACAGTTGCTAACCATCGGCTGCAGTGAAAGAATGACTCAGAAAGGTGGTTTGATTTTAGATATAAAAATGTAAATCTGAATGTAGATCTGAAGCATTCAGAAAGGCATGTGAGTGACAACTTGAGTCAATGAGGTGCTTCCTATTTAAAAATGGCATTAAGGTCAATTGTCTGAAGCTAAGTTGAAGTTTTATAGAGTAGGGCACACGGCCAGAAAGGATTTGAAGTAAAACCAAGACAATAATATGCAAACGCACCGGTGCTCCTAAAATTAACCTGCACAGTTTAAATTTATGTTATATGACGGAAACAATCACTCTAAGCACCCTGCTTTGAAATAATACCCTTGAAATAAAGTGATTGAAGTAAAGTTTTAAAAAATTATGGACCGGGCTTATTCTCTTGCCATCCTTCTTCAAAGAAAAGACTGATCACTACATCACTCTGGGAGAGGTGAGTATTAGTAAGGTCACATGACAAACTAAAAATTATGGCTTGGGTTCAAGGATTATTTTTTGTCTGACTAATTAGGACCAATAATAGTTTAAACGTTTTCTGTTGTTTTTCTGTTGATGTATTTTATTGTTTTATTTTTATTGCATTATTTTTATTGTGTTTTATTTATATAATAATATGTAGGAACAACACTCATAATTTTCCCTTCCAGTCACATAGAATCCACTTCAATCCTGCGTTTTTAAACTTTTATTACACAAAGGTTTTCCAAGAATGACAGGTCAAAATTCCAAATAGGTTTTAGGTGAATAATCATAAATTCGACCACCAGATCTCTCCTCCCTGAGTAGCCTACCTAATTAACCCCGAGATAGCGCCCTATCTCTCTTAAAGCAACAGTCCACATTTAGGATACTGCTCCTGCTGATCCTATATTGTCTCACAACAAAAATTTTGGTAAATAATAACATTTTAAATCATAGTAACAAACTCCATGAATTAACAACAAGTATATAAATAATATTATAAATGTAATATTATACAGAGTATATCTTTTGTATATTATACAGCAAAATCTTTCCCCCATATTAAAGGTAAAACCCAATGTCCATGTCTCTGCTTCCACAGTGAGTCTTCTACACCAGATCCAGCCGTACAGTTGGTAGACCAGGACTGGACTAGAAAAGGTCTAAATGGTGAAAGTGGATGGAGTGGATGTGTGCTATTGCACAGGAGTAGATGAGGCCTTTTGTATGTATTTTCAACATCACATACCCAACCTACCTGAAGAATACACTGACCTTCCTACGAAGGCGCATTGTAAACATCGTGGAGGAGGGAGACGAGCTCCTGCCAAAATCTGTAATTCGAGTGATTAACCTGCTTTATTAATCCATCATGCCTCACCAGTGTCTAAAATGTTTACGAAGGACTTTTACCTTGGTGAAGCTGATCCAGCACATCGGTCATAGTCATGCCCATGAACCCAACTTTAGTATAACATGAGGTCTAGATGAATGACAGTTAAAGTGATGTTGAACTTTGGGAGTACCTTGGGTTATGTAGCTTCCTTCCTTTTATAAGGGTTAAAAAAGATGAAGAAAGTAATTCACGTATCCACAATTCAGTGACTAGTTTTTTTTTTTAATATATATTGTCAGAATCTGCTTTGTTTGTGATTCTTTATGTGCTAAAAGTGTGAAACCAGCTCAAAATGAAACAAGTACAAGTTGTGTGCATTTTACTACACCATTACTAATATGAGTGGAAGGTATCAATCTCAAATTATCACATTCATTCCAGCTTTACTTTCATTATTGAAAGTTTTCAGCTCACATGATTGGTGGGTTCAATATGTGTTTTAACACATTGGCAGAATTTGTCATTACTGCATGGCAACTTATTCAGAGATGAAGCAGAAATTCTGGGAAGACAGTTTTGTTATAAGTACTGAATAAGTCCATAAGTATTACAGCAGCAGTGTCCTGATTTGTAAGGTGAATATTGTTCTTGTAAGTTTGATCCAAGTCTCTCCCATTATGCATGAGTTTGCCAATAGTAATGAAATGTGTTCGTTGTGAAGTTCATAGACAAAAGCATATAACTATACATGAGATAGATGAAGAGCTTCAAAAACGGTGCGTAGTTCAAAACGACAAGCCTGACCAACTCGTTCAATTATCTGACAGACTTCTCCAGAATTCAAGCTTAAAAGTAGCGTGTTTTTCGATTGTTACCTTTTCTTATGGTACGCCGTGTTCCACCTGCTGGATGCGTTCATATCATAGACTGTAAAAAAAGATGGACATAGTGAGTGTGACGTCACCCATAGGTTTCTGAAGGTCTCTTTTGAAACCAAAAGTCGGGGTGTACATTTTTTGCCAAAGCAGCCAGAGCGAAGCTGGGGGTTTCCCACAGCGCCGCAGCTCAGCCTGCTATTGGTCCGTAATTGGCGACCACTGTCGATCACTGGACAGGCAACCTGTCAATCACTCGGAAACGACCCTGTTTTAAAACCGTTATATCCCATTAATGACGCATTTTTTTTGAAAATCGCCATATGGAAGAATTTAAATTAGAAGAATTTAAATTAGTTACTGATACCAAAACCTCCTGTCGAAAAAATTTATTGAGTTTATATTTTGAGTGAGAAGTTGGGTTGTGGTCCCATTGACATGCAAGGAGTTGTGGGATTTGGAGTCTTTTTGGAGCCAGCATCTAGTGGACGTTAGAGGAACTGCAGCTTTCAGCCACTTCAAAATTCACCTGTTGTTTTGGCCGCTTGGTTCATATTAGAGATTTGTTGATATTGTCATGGCAACTAGAGGGAAGAACTTGCTACAATTGCTTGTACATAAATGCCTCACTGAGATGAAGGATGTATTTGGTAATGCTGGAACACCCAAGTGTCATTATGGTCCACTTTGTTCTCTAATGGGGCATGAGATTTGAAGACTAGACACCAGTTGAAAGGTTCCCAGTAGAAGTGTGAGCACACCATATTTATCTCTACCTGTGGATCTTCAGAATGCTCTTAAAGTAAATAACAAGCTCAGAGATGTAGTATTTTGTCGTCTTTACACAGCTGACCTTAGCTAAAAAATGATGTAGCAGAACCAGAATAGAATTCATTATGTTCAATTTCCACGTGTTCTTTATCCACCCTTTACCCGGTTTGATCATCTTCACACTGCGGGAGGAGAATCTGCAGGAAACCACTGGACCTCATGCAGCAATAAACTTTATGTAGATAATTGTTGTGTGATATTATTTCAAAACGAGGCTATTTATACGTCCGGTCGACTCAAGATGTTTCCGTTAATATTTGTATTTTTGCTTTCTTGAATTGAAACAAAGTCTCCATCAACCTATCTTTGATTTTTTGCAGTTCTGCTTTACCTCAAGGAGATGGCAATTGACTGTGTGCCACAATTTCCTGCTGATTGCCCAGTTTCCACACACACATTATGCACAGGTGGTGGAATGATTGTTCATCGTTGTGTTGAGACACATTGTTGGTTACCATGGTATTTGCTCCTGCTATTCTCTGGCTTTAATTTACAGAGAACACATACTGGGTCAGGTCGGGCTTTTCTCTGGCTGGTCTCCTCTGTGGTGAGGCGGGTCAGAAGCAGGACCATTTCTCCCGCTTGACATATTTACACACAAATTGATGCCGGGTCCGCTCTGCCTTTTCCCCAGCTTAGATGCTCTGTGTGAAGACAACTTTTGACAGCAATGTAGTTCAGCGTGTGTCTGAATTAACTGTGTAAGTATGCCATGATGAGACATGTGTTCACATTAAATCTTCATGCTGAAAAAATACACTTTTCTTTTATGCATATCGCGTCACAGTTGACAGAAACTGGATCTTTCTCAAACTTGGAGATGATCCATTAAGCACTTGACACATACTCACTTGATGACAATTGGATTGTTGCGTTGAAACATAATGTTTAAATGCTTTGTAGTCTTTTGCATTGCCAGATTGATAGAATCCTCAGCATTGTACAAGCATAATGATTTATGTAAAAATGTTAAGCTTGTTTTCTGGGTAAGAGTTCATGGGTGTTTTGCATTTAAACTGATCTATGAATTGCCCATCAGGCCTGATTCATCCAGTTTATGTGTAATAAGTGCTCATTTTATTATTTATTTTACATAAGGGATGGTTAAATCACATACATTGATTTACACTGCATATGTTGTTAAATGTGCACTAGAATTCCCTGTCTGTTCATCAATGGTTTTATTTTTGCAAATGTTTGTAACAAGGTATATTCTTGCACCTTGTTTTCTGAGCATGCTTTAGGGTTTTTGGAAGATCAACTTTTGTCTACCTGTAGCTGCCTGAGGAGCTTAACCAAAACGATATATTATTTTTAAATCGCTTCTTAAAACTCACAAATTCTCTCTTTTTTTTTTTTATGTGTGTGAGTGTGGCAACTTAATGGTCCAGTGGCCTATCGTATTTGTCAGACTGAAGGGAATGGAACATGTCATCAGAGAAGAAAGGGGAGTTTGGGGGGATCTAAATTGCCCAAAATACACATCCCTCTCTGTCAGGATCAATTAAGTTATTTACTTTGAGAATTTTTACTTAAGTTTTGTAGCTTGGACTTGGACCAAATAATTACTCCCCTTGGGTCTCTGCCATGACTTATATTACTTATTTACCATGGCAGGAAAATAATTTCTTTATAATTCAGAGGGCAGTGCACCATGTGTCCACACCATGTGTCCACACCATGTGTCTGATACAGTATGTCGCTCATTTTCGAAGTTAGTCATTATGCTTCAGACCAAGTACAGAGAAGTAAAGACCTGAACAAAGACCCAAACAACACCTAGAGGTGCTCAGATTTAGACATCTTTGATTCTGGACACTTTGATGAACATGAAGCTGAGTGTTTTGTCAATATAGATATTTTTTTTAACCTTTATTTAGGGGTGTTTGATTGAGCATACATGCTGTTTTTCTTTGCTTTTCTTTTTAGCAACTGTGCCTTGCTCAAGGGCATCTCAGTGATAGTTTCTGAGGTACAGGAGAATGTCTGCATCCACTTTTACAGCCCAGATTTTTCTAGCTGGTCTCACGTTCAAACTGGCAACCCTTTCCGGTCGAAGCCCCAATCTATAACATCTAAACTCTAATCTCTGCCCAATATTTCAAATGCTAGGCGATGATGTGGAGTTCAGTCAGACAACTGTAAATAAATGTAAATGCATTTTATTTTGGCGTGAAGGCTGTTTTGTATCACTCCCTGCGAAGTGTAATTTAAAGCCAGTCAAAAGCAAGAGCAGGCAGAGATCAATGCAATCCCCCCCACGGGGAACCATAAAGAAACAGAACCCACAGGTGCATGCTGGGGTGGAGGTGAGGTGTGAGATGCAGCAACAGCAGCAGCAGGGCGAGCAGCAGCAGAGAATGAGCAAGTGAGTTTATTAGCTGTAGTGCCACTCAAGTTGTCTGCCTGAACTAGCTTTGCAGGCTTCGCTTCATTTCCATTTAGACCAGTATGATGTATGACTGGCATGATCTAGCTTTATAGAAATCTGCTTCATCATCTGTTGCACCTGCTTGATGCTGCCTGGTTCGTCTCAACCCGATCTCACAGAAAAACGTGAAATGAACACGACTTGTTAATACCACATTTTCATTTTTAGCGAACATTTATCTTATTTAACTATGACCAAACCCTTTCCCTAACTTTCCCTAAAAAAGTTGTTTTAGTTGCCTAACATAACCATAACCTTAACCAAAGTTGTTTTACTTGCCTAAACGTAACCATTAGCCAACCTTTGGAATGTAATTCAAAGCAAGTGTTCATTTCATGTATTTGTGTGAGATCATGTTGGCTGCTACATGTAGGGTATCAAATTTGTAAAAACATTTGTAAAACCTGTACAGCAACATACATGTCCCTGTTGTGTAGTATATCATACATGACCAAGTGCATCCACTAGCTGCCTTTTTGACCCAGCTTTTAGATGTGTGTGCCAGACGGGAGCCACGTTGGATTTTGTGCCAGTCAGTTATTTTTCTGTTTCTGGTCTTTTTTTTCTGGACCCACCTGCATCTGAGAAGCATGAAAAAAGAAAAAAACATAGATATATATTATATTAAATATATTATATTATCTCTGTTTATAGTGTCACAATTTCAGTTAATTGAAGCCACTGACTGAAATGAAAATATGTGAGGGGGGGAGACCAAGTAAAATATGTAAAATAAACTTACATTGCAGTTGATATATCGCTCGCCCATAACTGAGGTAAATAACAAAAACCACTTAAGAAAAACACAGTGAACTAAAGTCTGCCTGTCACTGCTCTGCTGCATCGGTACTGTAAATGCTGCTGGTGGACATTAAGGTTTCCTCTATTGAAGTTACAGCTGCTTTGCTGCTGGCAGACTTAATGAAATAATAACCAAAGCAAAATGTATTTTTCCAGTCCAAACTACCTTTTCCACCTGTCTTATCAGCCTAAATCACAAAGTGGGGCGTCCCATCCCCACTAATTGGAGCGCTGTAGATTGGGTGATTGCCCCTGCCTTTTTTGTCCTTGGTGCCCTTTTCAGAATGAAACACCAAGACAAAGTTGCTAATGGGGCGTCACTAACACTGATCATCTCAGGAGCTATAAGCTAAAAGGTGCTCATAACCAGTCTGAAGGGCATTTATACCTGTATTTCCATATGTAGGTGATACAACCTTGGCACACAAGCCTTCACTTTCTTCAAGAGCTTACATTGGTCACTGATAATTTAAGGTCACAAGAATGTTTTCAACCTCTCTATTAAATCATAAGACACTTGCTTCCTTCTCTTATTCGATGTGTGCAGATAAAATGTCTGCTCTTGAATGCAGTTTTGCATCTCTCCTACAAATATTTTGGGCTGTAAATACAATTTTAAATCTATTTCACAGTGTAATTTTCTCTCAGCTGTGATTACTTTTGGCCTTTTTAAAATTAACAAAGGATAGCCAAATTATTAGGTGATTCTCAAAATGACTCATCACTTCCAGCAGCTTACCAGCTTACCTCAGCCCCACCTGACATTTTTAATAGCAAAAGAGTTTAGCCTTGACTCTTATTGATAGAACAGGGCAACTTGTGGATTCAAGTGAAAATTTTAATTACTGAATACCAACACTAGCTAGTTTGTATAAAGCGAGTGACATAATCTAGAAATACTAATACTAATACTAGTATAGTATAGTGCTTTCTTTGTTTCTCGAAAGTGGAAGTGGAAACTATCTTGCTAGACAAAGAAACTATTTGATGTTTGTTCAATTTCATATTGCGTTTTGTTTTTTATGCCTGTACTTTTTAGATTGGATTAAATATTAATCTCAGTAAGAGGTTAGAAAGGGAAGTATATTGCATTTTCTCCCTTGAAAGGGTGTGTACCTGCCACTGTACAAAACTCACCAGAAATTAGTTTTTAAGCAGATTTTCAAAATTTCTCCTTGGGAGCATCATGTCCCCGGTCTAGCATTTCTGGGGAAGTGCCCTTTTATAGGTGGCATTTCTGCTTTATTAGATAGTTCTCAGTAAAATGAGACAGAACAGATGGGAGAGAGAGGGATGTGTCAAGCAACAAATGTTCCAGGTTGATTTTGAACGAAAGACGTTTCATTTAAATGGTAGTTGCTTTGTGTCCTTCAGGGTTTGGACTGATGAGTTCGGGTGCTTTCACACCAAGCATGTTTGGGCCGGTTCAATCAAACTCCGATGAGTTTCCTCCATTAGTCGCATTCGTTTGGACAGTTGAGAACAATACCATTCGAACTCAGGTGTGCACCAAATAACCGTACTGAGACCATCTGAAAATGCAGGTCTCGGCCCATTTCTAAGCAGACTAGTGAGAAAGTATCATAACAACTACTGGAAAAGTGCCCAAAACATCTGGTTGCATGAGTATGTTGTTTTCGTTGTTGTTGAACCGTTGATCCATATGGTTTTATGGGTATATGGATGGATATTGACATCTGTGTTCTTACCTGGTATAAAGACCAGACATGGTAAACTATGGCAAAGAGCACAAATAAGTCCACAGTTAAAGTTTCAGATTTGTTTTGACTCCCTTGCTCCCCCGCTGCCAAAATCTTTAATCTCCAAACCAAATACAAAAATGTTACAAAGTAAACTTTTCAAATATGGTTCGGACCAACGGAAATTAACTGTAGGTATGATGGCACCCTTATTGTAACTTAGGTATTGTGGCTGAGGATTGCCGTTCGTTAGGTATGGTGGCTTAGTAGGGTAGAGCTAAGCGACTCAATACTCATTTATTAGTTGGTAGCTTAGTGCTCCACTCAAACCCATTAGAAACAGATCAAGCCAGCCGGTTTTAATTAAAATGAAACAAACCAAGAGGTCAATAGATGGACCTACATTATTTATCTACAGCCTGTAATTGTGATGTTTAATTGTTCTTGAGAGGCTGGAGGAGAAGTAGAAAACACAAAGATCAGCCAAATTAAAGATGAGATAGACTACACATTAAATAAAATAATGTGCTACTACATCTCTGTTGAGCAGTGGTTCTCAACCTTTTTGGCTTGTTACCCCTTAAAATGAAGCGATACCCATAATCCAACCAGAGAATGATTTTCCCTTTTCAGATTGATTCATGTGATTATCAGAGGAGGCCTGGAGGCTGAAATCTACTCAGTATTTCACAAGAAAAAAGCAAAAATTAGAGGAAAAAATAAAATAGACATGATCATGAATTTGTATGATAGAAATATGTTTTTTTCATATCCCATAAACCAAATTATCTTGCGACCGCCTTTGGGGGTACCGACCCCCAGGTAGAGAACCACTGCTATAGAGATTATTATACACATAGAGATTATAAGTGTTATAGGCTGGCTATGCTGCAATATGGCCATGAGTCTTTGATTTTGTATCAAAAAGATCAGGTGTGATCAACCTCATCTTTTATTAACCCTACTTTCTAGGCAACAACAAATCACCAAAATCCAACTGATGAACACTGAAAACCCCCAAAACTTTCCAATTACCAAACTTGGCAGCCCAGGGGCCAGGCAGAGCAATTCATTATTTTGGATGCGACACCCAAAACAAAGTTAAGCACCAGCAGATCCCCACTCTGAATACAAATAGCTTACCCCTTCCTCTTTAATCTTACGAAATCTTGAAGTTAAAAGAATAGGTTTTTTTTTCCCTTTGCCTCTTTATCTTCTATGTATCTTTAGGGAAATTATTTATGTGTTCTATTTCAGATTCCTTATCATTGTCATTATAGTAGCTTTAACCATTCTGTTTGGCGGTCACTTTAGAATTTTCTATCTCTCTCACCCGCTCTCTGTCTCTCTCTCTCACACAGAAACACACACACACACACACACACACACACACACACAGCCTGACTTGGCTGCAGCACTGACATTTACAAAATGCCCATCTCACTACTTCAGCAACCTCTTTGGGTTTCAACACTCTCTCCTCTTTTCAGAAGTTAAAGCGCTTGGGTTTCAGCCACCTGTGTGTTTTTTTTTCTTTCTTTGTGCAATGTCAAATCAGAGAGAGAGCGAGAGAGAGAGAGAGAGGGAGAGAGAGATTCAGGCTTGCTCATGTTGAAATACAGAAATACAGAGAGAACAGGCGATGAAAGTATCTTTCTGTAGGGACTGCAGGATCCTGACCTTCACTGATGAGCGAAGAAGAAGCATCTTTCTCTCTCTATCTTGTTCTGTTCTGTCTCTTATCTTCTGTCTGCTTCCCCCTTTCTCTTTTCTACCTTCTATCACTCCTCCTCCACTTGTGGCTCTCCTCGATAAACTATTGCATTATCTTTCATCTCCTTCTTTCCCCTATCCTTCCTCTTTTTTTAATATTCAAACTCCCCCCTTCCTCACCTATACTCCTGGTGTTCTGTTTTTTCTAATTCAAACTTTCATCCTTTCTTTCTTCTCCCCTTTTCTACCCCCTTCTTCCATCCTCACCTCCACCTCTTCTAATGCAAACCCTTCCCCATCTTTTCCCTCCCCTTCTCCTTCCCCTGCTCCTTCCCCACCTTTTCCCTTTAACTTTCCCTGCCTGTCTACCTTCTTCTTACTCCCCATCTCCCTCTTCTCCCCTTGTCCAACTTCTTTTTCCTCTCCTCCCCCCTCCTCCCCCTCCCCTTCTTTACTGTTCTCCAATCTTTCCCTTTTCTAAATCTCTTCTTTTTCTTCTTTTTGATTTGGATAACACTCTCAAGCTGGGACCCACACTTTAAAATACTTCTATAACCAGTAAACTTGATCAAATTTATGCAAATAAATATTTCCCTTGGTTTTAAGCCACTAAACGAAATAACTCGTAGCCTCAGGAGCCATACAACATCTCACAAATTTTTCACAGCTACAAAATATTGCTGGAACATCCAGCCTGTTAGGCAGCTAGGAATAAGTTGGGACAAGAAAAAATCCTCTGGGTCTTATCAGCTTTACAGGAGGATGGTTTTTGGTCAACAGAAGATGCTGGAGCTGTTTTTCACAGATGGAAGCATTTGGCAGAAATGCAGCTCACCTTGCATTTCTTTATATTACCAAACAAACAGTCAACAAAGGTTGACAAAGTAGATACAGGGATTTTTGACATAAACACATAACCACACAGTGAAAATGGGTGTTCTGGTGTGAATAATCATGTAGGAATTGAATCTGGAACTGTGATTGAATTGACCACTTTTGGTCAACTAGTAGATAATTTGTGAAAATGTACAATAAGTGGTCAATTCATTTCAATTCAATGGAATGGGCCTTTAAGACAGCTGAAGTGTGAAACCCTTGATTACGCTGCCTTTGTTTGGTGCTCTCCAGAACAAAAAGTGAATCAAGCACAGATTATTACGACAATACCCAGAGCACAAAGGAGTGTGATAATAGCTAACTTAAAAAAATAAACATAGCGTCATATTGGTTAAGGCAGACAGTAACAAGACAAAAAATGTCATTATTCAAAGCTTCTAGTTTCAAAAGTAAAACTACTGCATTTTATGTGATAGCATCCATAATGAAAAATACTAAAACTCTCAATTTATTCATGTTGAATGGAAAAGTGTTTGAAAAGAAATCATGTTGGAATAGTAATATCCACACATTCATATTGCAGCTAATTGTCAAATTGTGGGCCTTGAAAGTCAGTCTCCTGAAGTTTTTCCTTCTTCGACGGCCCACTTTGTATTTCACTGTGTATTTCACTGTGTATTTCACTGTGTATTTTGTCTGTTCCTTTCTCTCAGTCTGTCACGTCTGAATAAAATACTTGCCACTGCACCCTGGATATTTGGAGCATAGCTGCATAACCCATTACATAAATGATTCAAGCTTTACAAGAACCATCCATTCCAAACCACCAAAATATTTTACTTTAACAAACAAGTGCTTGGGTAGTATGCATATTTGGTTTATGCGTGCTTGATACAGCCATTGTGTAAAGGGGAACAGAGCATGACAGGGATGACGCTGACTTTCAAAGCCACTTAGGAAATCAGCCTGAGCTTAAAATAAACTTGTTTTTAGCACCTGTGGCCTGAGGTGTGACCAAGTCAACTTTGCTCGAGTCCCAAGTCAGTCTCAAGTCTTGAGGCACAAGTCTCAAGTCAAGTCCCAAGTCTAAATGTACATTACCAAGTCAAGTCCAAGTCAAGTCCATTTAATTTCATTAATGTCAAGTCAGAACAAATCAAGAGTCCAGTATACATGTATTATCTTAAAGAAAACTAAAATCTAGGACTTTTCAATGCAATATGGTTTTAATAGGATAAAAAATTGGTAAGAGCATCATGAGTTTGATTTATATAATCAGTTTCAACTTCAATAAATTCAGTCATTCCATACAAATTCAGAAAACAGAATTTAAATTCAGTCGTTTGGTGGAACACATCTCATCACTTTCAATCCAAATCATTTACACAAACACAATATCTTTTGTCAAGACTTTACAAGTCAAAGTCAAGTCCCAAGTCACCAGAACCCAAGTCAAGTCAAGTGTGAAGTCTTCTCTTCATGCATCAAGTCAAGTCTCAAGCTATTAAAATTGCCTGTGGCATTAATGATTGATTTCACACGATTATTTGCATGCTTATTAGAAACACAGCAGCATTTTGTTGTGTACAGTCTTGGGCACTGACAAACCATAACAAAACACCTCTCTTATCATTACTATGCAGCATCTATGCAGCACTAAGCAGCTTCTGTGATTTAGTATTAATCCTAAAGAACTACTTACATGTCAGCTTTGTAGTTTCTTGGGCAGGAAAATAAAACGTGCATCAAAAAACAGAGTTAGATCAACAGCACAAACATTACAACAAATTCTGTGCATTGTAGCAGTTACTTGGATTAAATTAACTGCGAATGTGAACCAGCAAGATAATTTATTTTAGCTCTGCAGGAAGCCAATAGCTACGTTAGCTAGCTAAATGAGTAAGCTACTCGATCTCAAACCTCCTGAGCCAACTACAAAGCTATTTTTTCAGACAGTCCAGGAAAACTTTCCTGCACTTAAATAGCGTAAAGTGATGCCGTACTGATGATTTTAACTTAAAGGATAAAGCTGGTGTTTTTTTATGCATTGCTTACCATCAACAAATCCTATGAAAATAACAAAATCAACAATGTGTTTGATCTACTCCCATTAATTTCTGTTTTTAGCCGTCAACCCGGAAGTCACTCCGATTGTGACTCCAATTGTAAGCTAAAAACCTTGAAATACAGCTCACAAAGACAGTTTCAATTTTAAAAATTGCTAACTGTTACCACGAAAAGTCAGACTGTTGTAGTTATTACCAAATCAAATTCAAATGGGAACAAATTCTTCATTACGCCGGGTACTATTTTCGGTGCTACGGAACTACTTTCCTGAGATCGCGTGTCTACAGCCGGCTTATTAAGTTGTTTGAGGAAAAAGTCGGCTGGCCCGGTGCATCACGATGATGAAATATGCTGCCCAGAGCAACGGCATGGCTCTGACACGTGTTTATAATTGTGTTTTTTCTATGGCTGCTGGGGCATGGCTTCATCAGGTATTGGCTACATGGACGAGACTTGTTGGCAAGACAAAATCATTGCTGATTTTGTTATTTTCATAGGATTTGCTGACGGTAAGCAATGCATTAAAAAACACCAGCCTTATCCTTTAAAGCTGCAATAAGCGATTTTCCAACCACTAGAGGGTGACAGAAACTGCAACACATTTGTAAATAAAACACAGCAAAACTACTTGACTATGGACACCCCTAAGGACAAACCGTGCATAAAGGCTAACAGCTAAGCGTACATACGGAGAAATGTCGCTGGTTACCAGTCTCTCCTGCTGAAGCATACATGTCCCACGAGTGAAGGGGTAGGTCGTTTACTAGTTTAACAAATTTATCCGCTTGCTTCCTCGATTCCACCATTATGACAATTTTTTTCAGGAATGGGAGGGGGAGAGGGCTGCTTTTAAACAGCGAGGGAGGAGACAAGCTAGTACAGATCCTGTGCAGAACCACAGCGCGTGTGTTCAATTATATGCACTGAAGCACTGTGACACAGTTAAATTACCTAATGTTACTTAAATACCACGAGATGACATCACCTACCGTTACAGTTTGTAGGGCAGCGAAGACGAGTTACTGTCTGCAAATCCCTGTTACTGACAGTGGAATGTTAAGTTTCACTTTTGTTTTCACACTGGGAGGCTCTGTGGATTGAGTTCAATGCTGCTGGTCTGCTGTCTGTACACTGCATCTCACAGTCAAAGACGCCCTCTAGGGGCCATCTGACGAAGCGCATCATCTCACTAATGCCGCTTTTCCACTGCATGGTACCGGCTCAACTCGCCTCGACTCGACTCGACTCTACTCGCTTTTGGTAGTACCACTTGGTTTTCCACTGCACTATAGTACCCCCTCAATGTGCCCCACCCCCCAAACTGGTCGTCATAGCGACGCTGCGACGCTGCATAAAACGCGACACACAGCTACAATGGAGGATATCGAAGCGATGGTGTTCTTGATTCTCGGTATGTGGCTGTCAGTCACAGCAAGGAGACAGATTTTATTTCAGAAGAGGCTGAAGGCAGCGAGACAGCAGACTGCTCTCTGGCTGCTCAAGGCGACGCAAGAGGGTAAGCTAGCCTGGTAGCTAACGCTAGCATATATGTCCCGTGTCGCGATGACGATTCTCTGACCAATCAGTGGTCTGCAGTGTTTTTACGTCACCATTTGGTATCGCCCCAGCTCGCCTCAGCTCGCTTGGAACCTCGACGGAGGTGGTACGAAAAAAAGTACCAGGTACTACGTAATATAGTACCTGGTACCTGGTACTTGGCCAGTGGAAAACCAAAAAAGGCGAGTCGAGTCGAGTCGAGTCGAGCCGGTACTATGCAGTGGAAAAGCGCCATAAGTGTTACCTGACTGACTGAGTGACTGACTGACCCTCATGATGCCCTCGGCTGGCCGTGGGCCAGGAGGAGTTTCTATTCAGTCCGGGTTTTAACAACAAGCTTTAGAAAAGAGGTGAAAGAGCAACTCAGCTGGCTGCTGTGTGGATATTGGGTTATATCATTATGTCTCATGGAAATCTACATGTAGCACACGTTAGTTTCAGGATTGGTTATAGGGTCTGACATTGCTTATTGCAGGTTTAAAATGTAAAAGAAAAGGTCACATGTACTTACATTTTGCCAACTTTGTTACAAGTTTCCAACAGCTTCTACTTATGTGGAAGACTGTGTTCACCATTAAATTAACTGGATGTATGGCCGTCTGGTTCTTCGTTGCACCTCCTACCATAATGATTGAGCCTCAACAAGTCTCACTCAGAGCGCACGTCACAGAACTGTAGTGTAATGCTACAATGTGATGCACCTTGAAATCACACATGACTGAAGTAACTAACAAACAAAATAACAATTGAACGAACAAACAAACAAACAAATGAACGCGGCTCTTATTGAGCGCTCAGCCTGAACACTAATAGTCTTTGTTCTGGATGTACCGGCAAACACAAATGAAATCCCCAGACTGGGTTTCATATTTCAACAGAAATATCTATATCTCCTAATTATTTATATGAGAGAGATAGATAGACTACAAAAGCATGCCAGTATACATCACATTCAACATACCAGTATACTTAATTATGCACCTGTGGAAATGGGCTGAATGCCCATCAATGATGAATTGAATTGAATGTCAGACATTTGAGGGGTTTATTTCTGAAACACTGTACTCTGTGCACTCAACCAAGGCCTTAAAGCATACATTTTTGACCTAGAATTCTTTCTACAATGGTTGTGAGACCATCACAGTGAAAACTGGTTTATTTTTTTTTTTTTTTTCACCTTTATTTATTCAGGGGGAGTTTCACTGAGAGCAACGTTCTCTTTTTCAGCAACGCTCTGATCACATTCACACACATTCACACCTGGAAGCTGACCAGTACAACCACAGTCTGATCTGCTGGCCACTGAGCAGCTCCACTGGAGCGGTTAGGGTTAAGGGCCTTGCTCAAGGGCACTTCAGTGGTGGTAATGAGGGAGGGGCAAGCACTGCTTTTCACTTTCCCCACCCAGATTTATCCTGCTGGTCTGGGGGATTGAACCAACAACCTTCCGGTCACAAGCTCGCTTCTCTAACCTTTAGGCCACCACTGCCACCACTTATTCTATGTGTTGCTTTCTATGTGTTTATTCTGTTTGTAGAATAGCAAATTGTGCACGACTGACTTATGGCACAAGGAGGAGGAGGAGTCTCAACCAAAACAGCAAGAGAACTGCTCTTACTCTATTATTATTATTATTATTATTATTACTACACTATTATTTGTAGGCGAACAAATACATAGACAGGTCCAGATGCTGTACAGTCCCATGGCACCAATCTAGGAGCATCAACTGTTGTGGTTAAGTTAGTACAGTCCTGGGCAAACTTAATATGAAATGTAGATAATATGAGCGAGGGAGAGCGTGTATAGGGAGAATAGGCTGGGGCCTAGTTTGGAGCCCTTTAGGACCCTGCAGGTTTATATACTGGTATATACTGTATACTGCATATACTGAGAGGAGGGCAATGTATTACCTATTGAGACAGAGAATGTCCTATTGGAGAGATAAAAGCTAGCACGCTGTGTCTGAAATGCCAACCCAGTGTTAAAGGCATTCAAGTAAAATTGCATAATCAATTGTATCAAATGCTGCACTAAGATCTCAAACTAAAGTACACAACTAATAATACATCTGTTGTCAAAAAAACAACCTCAGGAGAACATTCTCAGTGTTATGAAGTGGACTAAGACTGGACTGGAATTTTTCAAGAATGTTATTATTCATAAAAGACATTAGTTGAACATGGCTTTCTCAAGAAATTTCAAGTTAGGCCTAATAGTTATTTAAAACTGTGGGATCCAAGCTGAGTTGGGTTGAACTACCATGTGCTTAAAACTGGATTGGAAAATTCCAGAGGTCAGAGAGGTGTTGACACTAGATAAAATGCTAGTGCCCAATGCATTAAAAACTTATTTGAGAAGTCTAGTGGAAGCAATATCAAGAGGACAGGCAGAGGATTTTATATGAGAGATAGTCTCCTCCAGGAGTGCAAGAGAAATGGATTCAAAGCAGCTCAATGCTGCACAATTATCCAGGGTAATAGCCAGATAGGAGGTGAAATATGTAACCTTATTTCTTCCACTTTCCTCTTTATTTTCTGGAGAAAATACTTCCTCACACACAGGAGTGGTCTCTAAAGAATAATATATAGTAGAATTAATACAAAAGACAATAACGTTGCCAGTAACGATGCAAGTAATGGCACCAGGACGCTTCTGTTGCCTGTAGCTTGAGCACCAGAGGGCATTGTATTTTAAACTGGCACCGAAATCTGTGTTGTGATTCGGTCCAGAAGGTACCAGTTGTATGGGAACCGGTGCCATTGTGGTACCGGGTTTTGGTACCCAACCCTAATCACAATGGCCCTCATTTATCAATCGAATGTAGAAACCAGCGCAGATCCGAGCGCAGAAATCATCTTACGACAGGGTTCACGTGTGATTCATGAAACGTTCGTATCTCACCGATCACAGCGTAAGAATGATCGGGCGTTGATAAATGTGGCAACTGAAAATAATCGTCATTTAAATATCACGCCCCTAGATATTCTCGGTTTAGAGGGCTTGGCCCCAGAGTTTACCACATGGAGATGCGTAATACGTCCAAGAAGAGAAACTTCTCCGACCTCGAAATAGAAACTCTAATGTCACAAGTCCAACTGAACCAGTTAGTTCTATTTGGCCTGAAAAGTGGCATCAAAGGAAGTCGGAAAAATGCAGTATGGAAAGAAATCACTGCTGCGGTCAACAGCGCTGCCGTCAACAATCGAACTCCAGCTGAGGTTTGAATATTTAATTTATACATCCGTGATATATATATATATATATATATATATATATATATATATATATATATATATATATATATGTAATAGTAGCCTAATATAACAGCTAATACACTTAGGTGAAGAAAAAGTGGTCAGACCTCAAACAAGTAGGCTATCTCAAAATGAAAGAGAAATGAATCTTACACCAGAAAACTGTTAACCCTGTTAATTGCAAACAATTTGAAAATACCTATTTATGTTAGGGATAGGCTATATGACACATAGTCGATGTAGGCCTTTACAAAATAGGATATTTTGCCATAGGCTACATATTTTTAAGTGATGAATATGTGGCTGCATATGCTTAGATGCCAGTCAGAATATATGGTCTAATAACAATTCTCCGACTCAGCCAGATTTACTGTGCTGCACCAAGTCCACGCTGACTCGACAACTTGCTACACGAGTTGAGACTTGACGTGAGATTTGATCGTAGCCTCCGCTCACGTCCAAATAAATAAGATAAATGCCGAGCTTTGCGTGGAAATGACCGTACGCCCAGTTTTCTGTCGTACGTTTGTTTCGTAAATGAGGGCCAATATGTGTGGAAAGATACATAGATTTGTCAATTTAACAACAATTTAACAAGATGTTTTACAAGGTTACCATCCGGCACTAGTGAACTGGAAGGTTAGGGATCATGGATTAATGGCAGGGGTACATGATACATGAAAACTGATACATGAAAACTGAAAAAACTCAATCATTTTGTGCAGTTAATTTAGGCCACTTGACTCTCACAGGCTCCGCTGACGATAGGAAAATCATTTCTCACTGTGAATAATTTAGCTGTAATGGACTTAGTTTGATTAATAATTTCTTCATATACAGTCAAAGTCTGTTAGATCATTTTCCAAGCAGTTTACTCGTTCCCAGCGGCCCTGTGTGTGTGTATGTGTTTGTGTGTGTGCGTGTGTGTGTGTGTGTGTATGTGTTGTCTCTATCCCCCCGGTTGAGTGCTGTTTAAAAGTTTGTTAATAAGATGGAAATGTTCTCATGCTTGTAACATTGATTAGAGGAAGATTTTTAACTGCCTGTAACAAACGGAGACTAACACACACTCTCTCTATCTTTTCTCTCTTATTGACTCCCATGCCAACCTGTTCTTTCTTACTTCACCTCTTCTCTCGCCCTCTGCGTCCCTCCCTCTCTTCTTCCACTTTAACTCTTCCTCCCATTATCACTCCATCTCATTTATTCCCTAATCCTTCTCCCTCCTCCTCTCACTCCCACCTCCTATCCCCTTCCTCTGTCAATTTGACTCTACTTTCTCCAGCTCCTACTCTCCCATTGCTTTCTTCCACTCCCCCTCTCTCACTCACAATCTCATCTCGCTCTCTTTCTCTCTTTCTCCCTTTCCCCTCTCTGCCTGAACATTAATACTTCAATTGGCTCCGCAGAGCAAATTAGCAGCCGCTCGTTCATTAATTCCAAACCGGCAAGCCTCTGCCAATTATATCTTTATTTCAATATTCTGATTACAGAGAGAGGCAGGGTGGCTGACAGAGGCAGGCAGATACTGTAAGCATACATAATTCTCCAAAATCTGCAGATATTGCTGGTTGAAACTAGAAAACCAAGAAATTAATTTTGCACACGGTGGCGAGTCTTTGCACCAAGCTGCCACACACTCTGTAGCAGTATACTAGAGGAGACATATAGGCTGAAGTGCACTCGTATACACGCATGGACTTGTGCATGGGGGTGCACATGACTAGATGATGACTGAGAACCATCTTAAAAATCTCAAGAGAGAAAGTGTGTGTGTGTACATGCATATGTAAACAGCTGCAAGCATGTTTGTAAGGAGAGAGATAGGTAGAGTGAGAGAGCAAGAGAAAGAAAAAATGTACTAATCTGTCCATATCTTGGGGAAACGAGTGTGAACTGTGTGTGTGTGTGTGTGTGTGTGTGTGTGTGTGTGTGTGTGTGCGTACACAAGAAGAGTGAATGATGCATAGAGAAAGAAAGAGAGACAGAGGAAGAAAGAATCTCTATATATGTATATACCTTGGAGAAATAAGAGTGAAATAGAGTGAACTTGAGAAATTATGTGTGTGTGTGTGTGTGTGTGTGTGTGTGTGTGTGTGTGTGTGTGTGTGTAAAAAGAGACAAGTAAAAAGAGAGCAAGGCAAAAAGGGAGGGAGAAAGAATTTAACAATCTATACACAGCTTGGAGAAATCGAGTGAACGGTGTGTGTGTGTGTGTGTGTGTGTGTAAAGAGAGACAAGTAAAGAAAGTGTGAGAAAACGCAAGGGAGAAAGAATTCAACAATCTATACATACCTTGGAGAAATAGTGATGTGTGTGTGTGTGTGTGTATGTGTATGTGTGTGTGGAGGGCAGAGATAGGTAAAGGTAGAGTGATTTAAAGACTTAAGAAAAAAGGATCTCTACAATTGGTGTGTACCTGAAAAAGCAATGAAAAGGGTATGGGAATCAATGGGGTTTGGTGAGTGACCTCCCAGAATGCCATGCTTCAGACTAAGTCCCATGTTGCCTTGCAGGTTGTGTTTTGGCTCTCTTGAGATGTATGCATATCAGTCTTTTTGTCTGGAAATGCCACATTATCATCAGAATGGCAGCAAAGCAAGACAAAACACTAAGCGCTTTCAAGGTGTCATTTAACAAAACAGCAGGGAAGACTGTGGATTCATGATTCATACAATTCAGCATTCAGCCAAAGGTTCACATTAGTTAATATAACACTGGGATGTTATTGCTATATGATGAATCCACATATTCATTGCATCAGGGTTCATTGTTCACACACACGCACGCTCACACACACACACACACACACACACACACACACACACATACATACACACACACACTCTTGGCATCCCCTCTGCTTCTGTGACCTTGCTCATATGTGTTAATACTTGTGTGAGAGTGATGGCTGGCACCTAAGCTTGCCATGTGTGTGTGTGTGTGTGTGTGCACTGTGTGGCATTGTTTGTATGTGTATGCATCAAAGAGACAAAGGGTGAGTGTGTGCAACATGTTCTCATACAATGTTCGTATGATATCCCACAAAAAAAATATGATTTGTAGTATACCTACGCATGGCCAGCCACATAACCTATCACCACATTCAAACAGCTGTGGCTAAGGTTAGGGTTAAGGTTAGGCAACTAAAACTATTTGATTAAGGTTAGGGTAAGGCTTTGGTCATAGTTGAATAAAAAAAAAAATACAAAAAAACTTTTGCTGAAAATGAAACCTTCACCCAGAGCAGAAAACTTCTATAAATATATATATGAACCCCTCCACATCTTCTCAAACTCCACCATGCTATTTCTGTCAAACCATAGCCTGTTTCAGTCACATGATTCCCACATCCCATTTCACTTGATTTGTAGGTGGAGGTTGCCTTGCTGTTATTTATGAAAATGATTATAATTTGTTCGCCCAGCTCCCTTGGCAGTTCAGCCTCTTTTGAACATTTTAGCATTTTAATCACCACCAAAGCCCCTCTTTAGTGTGTTTTAGTCGACAGAACACCTGACAGCGTTTTTATTGACAAATTCTCTGATTTTATCTCTTTGATCATGCCTGTATATGAAAGGTCTTCACACTCAGCAACTTCAATATCTGTGTCTGTTGCCCAGCCCTCACTCGCATTGTTTTTAATACTAATTAAAAAATACATCCCAGCCCCCACCTCCCAAGTTGTGTCCGCCTGCATGTGTTCACATCCTGAATGCTTTCAAAGCTACCAAATTCCATGAGGCTTTTACCTCTGCCAGTGTGCTTTCTGGACTGCCTTTCGCTGACCTTCAGGTGTTGACTAATGAACATGCACACACAGGCTTTAAGGAGAAACTGTAGAAAATCTCAATGCAAATGGAAAAGAAGTGAATTGGAAATTGACCTCGATGTTCTTACATATCACATGCATACATATGAAATTGCAGGTAAGAATGTGAGGACATCACATTTCTCTGACCTTATTTCCAAGAATTGCCTTAATTCTATAACCTTATTCAATTATTCTTTTCTCACCCCCTCCCCAAATTGTAATACTGTGGCTGCTCCTAAGATCTGAGGAGCTCCTGTCTCTTTTTATAAAAAAGGTAAAAAACATCAGGCTCCAGACATCTCCTCTTAGGCCTGATCTTTCTGTCTGTCCCAGTAATAGCGGCACTCTTAGCAATTTTGAGCCAATTTCTTTGCCAGCACTTGTGGAAAGTATTTCTCATATGAAATCCTTCTCCTGTTCCTTGGACATCATTTCAACCAAAATCCTAAAAGAAGTTCTTGATCCAATCGGCACTTCAATTTTATTGATCATAAATAATATTTTATGTACTGGTTCTGGCTCCTCCTACTTCATGCATACCATTGTTCAACCACTACTGAAAAAAATTAAATTATCTCCTTGTCCTTGATCATTTTAGACTGATTTCCAAACTGCCTTTCCTGTCTAAGGTATTGGAGAAAGTATTTTCCACACAGTTGACATCCTATTTGAATAATAGCAAAAAACTTTGAAAAATTTAAGTCTGTGTTTAGAGTGCTACACAGTACATAGACTGCTCTGATAAGGGTCACTAATGATTTGTGTTGAAGGCAACTGATGCAGGTAACTGTTCTGTTTTTAACCTTCTAGATCTGAGTGCTGCCTTTGACAACTGTTGACCATGGTATCCTTCTTAAGAGTCTTGAAAATTGGGTTGACATTACTGATACTGTACTGAATCTGTTTAAATTCTATCTCACAGTTAGGACTTTCTCTGTAGTTGCTGACAATGCTTCTTCAGGCCTAACCTGTGGCGTCCCTCAAGGGTCAGTTCTTGGTCCTCTGCTATTCTCTATTTAAATGCTCCCTCTTGGTAACACTATTCGTAAGCATAATGTCCTGTTTCATTGCTATGCAGACGATACCCTGCTATATGTTCCCCTAAAGACAGGTGACTCCAGCTGCTTTAATAACCTCATAGACTGCCTCTCAGATAATAAACGCTGGATGTCCAATACATTTGTTCTGCTAAATGACGATAAACCTGTGGCACAAAATTTGGGAGTGCTATTTGACTCTGACCTCTGCTTCGACTCTGAGCTCTGCAACAGGTTAAGAAAGTAATTTGGTCCTGCATGCTTTCTCCAGCTGAGAAATCTCACAAAGATCAGATCCTATCTTTCCTCTCCATTCCTTTATTACCTCATGCTTGGTCTACTGTAATTCTCTGTACTCTGGTCTAAGTTGAGGCTAATCACCTGCAGCTTGTGCAGAATGCAGCTGCTGGGCTTCTAACCATGGTGCATGGAGGCACAGGACTATGCAGGTTTTCATTTCAACCACACACTACAGCTAATGTACTATTATGTTTTATAAACTAGTGAAACTATTCAGGAACTAATACGTGAACTCAGCTGCTGTGGTGTTTGGTTGGACTGAAAACCTGCAGAGCACCACTGCTCTAGCCAATAGCCAATTGTGTATTATTCAACAGCTTCCATTTTTTGTATATTTGTGCCGTAGAAAATCAAAATCTGCCCCATCTATTATGTTCAGAACACTATTAATATCTTGTTAGGAAGCCTGGTATATCGAGGGCCTCTTTGCAGAGAGGCTGAAGAACATTAGGATGAGATGGAGGAGCCTGAGGAGACTGCAAATGAAAGAACAGGATGAGCCGTCCAGTACATTCATACCTGGTAATGACTGTCCAGCTGAACAGGCAGTAGAGCGGACCACACTGGTTGGGGATGCACTCGTGCTTCAAAGCCTTTTCTATTTTTGTCATCATCTACTCCAAGCAGTGTGCTCCAGCATGGGAGTTTATACAAGTCGTATATGAAGTGAGTGAGAATGAGCGGTGAAATTTGATATTTGGCTGCAAATCATTTCTGTCATTTTGTAAAATGTAATAACATGTAAAATGTAATAAATTCTGTAATTTGATTGTGTTGTTTCTCTACAGAGGCTCATGTAAAATGCCACTGATTCATATTTGTAGTGATTTTTTTTTTATTTTTATTTTTTTATAATTTATGAATTAAACTGACTTGCTGGTAAGCTTATTAATGTATGTATGGATGTGAGAGTTGCATTACCTAATCTTATTTTGATTAGATATTTGATATTATTTTAGGCAAGAGCACTAATAAAATCTTTATAAAAAATAAATGCGTAATCCACTCACCTTAAGCATTTTTTTTTATTTATTTTTTTTTAGAGAGAGAGTTGGAAAGCAGAGAGGTGGACAGGGAAGGGGAGGCTAAAGAGATTAAATCCTCGGCCAGCAGGAACATGTGAGGCTCCGGAGGTGGCAACCTTAACCACTCGACCACCTGGACAGATTTAATAATATCTTCACAGGTTTGACTGTAAGGAACATGAAAAAAATAACTTGGTTCTGAGTTAAATTTAACCCAGCATTCCAATCATTATGAACCATCATGTCAGTTAAATTCACTCAATTTACTCAATGGAATTTACAAGTCAGAAACTATAACCGATTGGGTTGTTTTAACCAAGCCTTTTTAAGATGTGTACATGTGGGAAAGAAGGAATGTGTGTGCATCTACATGGGAGGGGATGTGTGTTTATACGTGCTTGTGTGTGTGGCCGTGTGGGCATTATAGAGAGATAGAAAAAGGTAGAGTGTGTGAAAGACTGTGTTAACATGTGTATATGTGTGTGTATGCATGCATATATGTCTGTCAGGAAGTATGTGCTGTGTCAGTGTATCAGTGTGTGTGTGTTTTCGAAACCAAATGAGTGTTTGTGCGTATGCATGTGTATATGGACGTCAGAAAGTGTGTTTCTGTGTTAGTGCATGTATGTATCTGTATGGTCATGTCTGACATGATCTGTCAGGTTCTTCCAAACTTTTATCATGTTAGCAAAAGCATCATGGGTGTTTCTCATTCACAACCCAACCTGAATTTCCCATCACACTGTTAGCCATACTCGATTTCATTTGAAATGACTTTTTCAGAATCAAATTGAGTGCCGTAGCTGTAAATTTGATATACAAGGGCGAGGAAGTGAATTAAATAAATCGCACACCAGTAAAACCCATTGGTGTTTGAAGTCTATTGCTTTTGCTCCATTGTTATTGTTTCTTTGGATGTTAGTGTGTCAGCAATATCAATCACATGACAAATGAAGGGAAGGGAAAGGAGGGGAGGGGAGGGAACCAGATGAAAGAATTGGAGGAGAGTGAAGAGATAAACAAAATGAAATGAATTAGGAATATAAGAGGATGAAAGAGATGGACACTGAATGGTGAGAGGGAGAAGAGGAGACAAGTGGGGGAGAGTAAAGAGATGAAATCCACCTTAAATGGAATGAAAGGAAAAGAAGAGTAGAAAAGGACAAACGGAAGATAACAAGGGAGGGAGGGAGTAGAGCAGAGAAGAAGGGGAGAAGTAGAGGGAGAACGATTTAAAAAAAAATATATATATATAGAAGCAAAGAATATAAAAAAAATAGTGGCAAAGGACTATAGAATGGAGGATGTGGAATGAGAGAGGATAGGAAAGGGAGGAGGAGAGGATGGAAGATGATTGAAGAGATCAAAACAATCTGAAATGGCCAGGAGGATAGAACGAAAAATGGATCGTGTCAAAAAGGCTCCAAAAGGATCAAGAAATCTAAGCGAAGTGGTCTTTTAAGGGTGCCGCTCTCCACCACACACCTGCTCTCAATGCAGGTAATTAGAGTGTCCAGGTAGCAGCTTGTTTACCAGAACAAACAGACTTCCTTTAGTGCAGGAACATGAACATTTTCAGCTACAAAGGTTTACTCTGAGATTAACCTGTGTGCCTCTCTGGACTACAAATGTGAGTTGATAAATGTAAGGTACATTAAGTAAGTTTTACCGCCACATAGCACAAAATGACTCCTCCTGTTTGATAGGGTTGTTTATCAATACTAATGACTCAGCGGTTACTCTATTTATTTATTTAATCCATTTTTATTGTGTCATCATTTTATCTACTATTTGTTTCGTGGTGCTGTTGTTTCATTTTCTTGTCATTGTATGTACTGTGAAACACTTAAAAGTAAAGTGTGTTTTAGAAAATTGCTATATAAATAAAGTTGTTTATTATTATTATCATTATTATTATTCTCCTCCAGGTACTGAGATTTCTGGTTTTCAAAACTCATTTTTCAGCCTCTATTTTGGAAACAAACCCCCACCCAGTAGATTGTCTCTGGGTGAACCCCAACACAAAATACTACCTTATATTCAATATTAGTAGTATATGATGAAAAAGTTGCATAATGTAGCTTTAATCTAGGTTATATTAATTAAACTGATTTACTGGATGTGATGGAACTTCTAATTTAGCAATTACCTTACTAGATAGCTACTTTATCCACTTAATTAAAAGTGTATAAATAGTTTTGTATGGAATTGTATGGGAATGTATGAGCACAATAACAGCTCTTGCTTTTGCAAACCCATGGTTGCATAACTCCTACTATAACACAGACCTTTTGTGGCCCTGATTATCTTAAACGGAATGCTGCAAGAGTTGCAGAAAGCCCCACGGACAATACCTGTGACACGAGGTCACAAAGGACGACATGTTTAGCTCAAGAATGTTGTGAATGGTTCAGTTTTTATCTTTTTTTTAGTGTTCTAGAATGGTTTGACACGCCGCAGCTACATTCTCAGTCTCAGCACAGTCACACAGCATATTCAACAACCCCATTGTGACACATCCATGAATATTTACAGCTCTCACAACTTGTTCAGCAAAAAGGCAAGATTTTATTCAATAGTGGGACCTGGCAGCTTTGTTACTCTGCGGAGTGTAAGAGCTGAAACATTGAATTGCACTCCATCCTGGCAGTGCTCCATCCTGGCAGTGCCTAATGACTGAAGACATGTGATAAGATAAGAGTTCCCGGCCATGCCCGCTCACTAGGTGAAAATAAAATGTGTCTTTTTTCAGACATAATTCATTTTTATCTTTCTGCCACATGTTCTACTTGCTTTTTAAAATTCATCCTCACCTTCCTTCCTTAAATGTAAGGTGTACAAAAGAACCGATAGACATTGTTTGCAGATAAAAACAGTCAGTTTACTCTGCCATCCTGGGTATTAGTGCATCCATTAAAACATACCCCAGTGACCCACAACCCACACATATAGTTCCACAACCATAGCCACACCCATTCATCTACATCGCCTCTCTTTTAGTTGCATAAAAAGTGTTGAGAGTTAATACATAGGACTGGATTGACTGGTCGTTTTTTGTTTTTTTAACTGCAGTGTTAAGCATTTGTCTGTCCATTATAACATTATTTCCTGGAAGGCTCATTTGTACCTCTCAGTACCTCTGTATCTTCGTGATCCTCATCCAGGCCAAAAACAAAAGCATCTGACTTCTCCACAGCCTCAGGCCCAGCCAGATTGAGCAGTGTATAAGCTTGAACTTGGCCAGCTTTGCAATAGATGCGCCACTCTTTATCTCGTCAAACACCAGCAAATCTATACGCTGTAATCCTTGTGCCGTATCCCACTTCTGACACCATGTAACGTGCAAGAACAAAAGAACAGATAGACAATTGTTAGTAGATAAAAGCAGTCGGTTTACCCCGACTGCTTTTATCTGACTCCATCTTGGTATTAGTGCATCCATGAATTCATACCCCAATGACCCACAACCCACACATATAGTTCCACAACCATAACCAAACCCACTCATCTACACTTAAGTTTACGGTTTCAGCATGTTATGTAACTATTTGCTGCAGGGAAATAAATTAACAAATAAGCTTTATACTGTTTGAAAGCTATACTAGTACTGAGACTCACAAGCAGGTGGACTACCTTAAGTGTTTTTTGCCGGACTGCCGAGCGGGGCCGGCCAGTAATAGTCATTGTCCTTAACTGACTGACTGACTGATGGACTGACTGACTGACTGACTCCCCATTGTTGGAACGTGCATGTGTGTGTGAAGTTCCCATACATAGGCGCCACAAAATCAAAAGTTGGTCAATGTATAGAAATTGATCTAAATCGATCTCCAATTGTCATTTGCAGATGCACAGACCAGCAGCATTGCACTCAATCCAACAGAGTCTCCCGGTGTGAAAACTAGAGTGAAACTTAAAATTCCACAATTTGCTCCAAACTCCATGTGTGTATTTGTAAACAGTACATTTTTTTAATCGGAGATGTGTCAAACTGCTCAACACTCAGATAATTAACATGAGTGCAGTGCAGTGGCATATTACTAGTATATTACTATTGTTACCATTGGATTTCACCGGACACACTGCTGTCACTGTAAGGACAAGCAATTAATCCTATTGAAATTAACTGCACTGAGTCTACTATATGTGTGGATTCAGAGCACTCCAGTCCATTTTCCATGCCACATTTTCTGCCACAGCAACTGTTTTAAGGGCACAGTTGCCTGAAAGCCTGAACATGTTGCCCTACGTCTCATTGACTTTCAGTAGGGAGGAAGAATCATCTGGAACCGACATGAAAAGAGGCTCCAGTACCATTTATGGACAGAAAGTCATGGGTCAAATGTTTCAGTTCCTGAGAGACGATGTTCCCCACAGGCTGCATTCACGGTCTGGCTGTTTCTTTGGATAATTGCAGTGTTGTTAGAGAAATGGTTAGAAAATTGTATTTACTTTGTATTCGGAATGGAGGGAAGTGTGGGCCACTGGTGACACTTACCATGTAGTTGCATCATTTTCATTTCAAATCCATGTGCACATTTATTACGTGTCACATCCCCTTTGTCCTCCCCATCGTTCCCGTCTCTCTCCACTGTAAGCTCTTGAATGTAGTGGGAATGCCAAAAACTGAAATCTTTAAAAAAAAAAAAAAGAAAATAAAATGTGGCATGTAATCCTGGCAGAGCTGAATGACTTTTGATGTGTCAGTGACTGTATGTGTGTGTGTGTGTGTGTACTTGGCACCAATATGGCAGCACAGTGTGCATTCTCATAACTGTGGCTTCTTCAAGTCTCACTTTTCTGCCATCGCTGCTTCATCCCATTCACACTCATCCCTCCTCCTCCCCTCCTCACTGGCTCCCACTTCTCTCTCCTGCTCTTTCTCCTCCTTTTTACTCTCTCACTCTGTAAAACTTCTCTCTCTCTCTCTCTCTCTCTCTCTCTCTCTCTCTCTCTCTCTGAAATATGAATATCAATTACTAACAAGATTTAGCCTAATTAACCGGAGATACAGATTCACTTACTGCAGAAATACACTAATAAAAAAGATGAAAGTAGATGTAGGCACATTTGAGATCTCTCCCTCCTATCACTCTCTCTCTCTCTCTCTCTCTCTCTCTCTCTCTCTCTCTCTCCTTCCTTTTCTCACTCATTCCCACTCTCTCTCTCTCCTTCCTTCTCTCACTCATTCCCATTCTTTTCTTTCAACCTTTTCTAAAACGTTAATCCTGATTCGGCCTCCTCTCCATTTTTCTTCATCTTTTTGATTTCTTCTTCATCTCTTCTCTCATCCTCTCAGTCACCTCTTCTCCCTCGTCCTTCATCTTTTAATTTTCTCTTAGTCTTTCTCAGCTATTGCTCCCTCTCTCCCTTCTATTTCCTTTTCATCTTTTGACCCTCTTCCTTCCATTTTCTCCTTCTGCTCCACTCTTCCCTTCCTCTCTTTTCTTTTTCCTATCATTATGTCTCCTCTCTTCCTCCTCTCTTCCTCCCCTCTTTTCCCATGTTCTCTCATTCTGATCCCCCTTTCCCTCTTCCTTGTTCATATTCCTCTCGTCTATTCTCCCTCCCCTCCCCTCATCCTCCTCCATTCTTCATTCTCTTCAGATTCTCTCCCATTCTGTCATTCCCATCAGTTCCCCCCTTTTCCCTCCTCTTTACTCTCATTCTCCTCCTTTCTAGCAGAGGAGATAGGGGCCGTCCTGTCCTGCCATCACTGGTCATATGATCACTGAATTAATAACACACATACATGCACTTTAAATTAATGTATATCAGAAATGAGTAAATTCTTTCTCCCTAATTTTAGCAGGGCCATTTCATTTCATTAAATTATTGCACCATCTCTATAATTTGATGAGATCAGTTATTAATTGGCAATTTAGATGGTGAGGAAAAGGTTGAAATGTCAGAACATGCTATTTAAAGGTTGTCAGTCCTTTTAATGCATTATGATGTAGAAGATAAGTGTATAATAGAGGGTAAACCATATTGGTAAATTAGTTTCTTGGTCTTTTTCTAGCTCTGTATCTCTGTTTCTTTTTCTTCTAATTACTTCCCTGACTTTTCCTGACTTTTTTCTTCAGCTTCCCACACTTACCAATGTAAAAAACGATCCCTTTGGGCTATTTAATGTGAGTGCATGAATATAATATAAACTTGGCATAAATGTCAGAGGGTTGGGTGAGAGCGGGTGTGTCACTGGGGTTATCAAGTGGGTGCTTCCCATCATAGATGTTTAATTGAACACGAACACACACACACACACACACACACACACACACACAGACACACACACACACACACACACACATACACACACCTTACAAAAAAGTCACATGTGAATTCAAAGCACATTTGCTTTCTTGGTTTTTGATATTCTCATTTTTACTTGAGTTTTGACCTCAGATGGAAAGACGTCAATCTTTTTTTTTTTTTTTACATTTCCACCTGCCATTAGATATGTCAATATTTGTTTCACATGTGAAAACCAACATGTGTCAGATTCTGACATGTTTTACAGATTAGATTAATTAATCTGCATCCAGTTCTCACCTCCAGATAATGTATTTTATGTCACTTTGCTGTTCTTACCCATTTCAAAGCCATCTCTACAGTTTCTAGAAGATAGTCTCTCGCATGAAGCCCACCACATGCCCATCAGACGTTGTCCCCACTAGGTTCATCAAGAAAGTCTTTCACTTTGTTGCCCCCAGTATTTTGTCAATTATCAACAGCTCTCTGGCCTATGCAAGAGGATTAGGACTACAAGAGGATTAGGAGACTAATCTCAGAATTCTGCGAATTAAGTCAGACTTCTGAGATTAAAGTCAGGATTCTGAGATTAAAGTCAGAATTCTGAGATTCTCAACTCAAAACTCTTTGCTTGTTAGCTCATGGCAAGGAGAGTGAAGAAATATGTAGCTATCACTGTTTAATTGACTGTAACATTAGCTAAATGTGTTGCAGTGGTGTCTCATATATTATCTTTGAGGTCATTTTAATATAGCCATTTAAAAAGCTGCCTATTACGGAGCCCCTAAAGGGACATGGGCAAAAAAAAAAAAAAAAATCTTTAAGTTTTTGGTGCGCACGGAAAACTATCTGGTGCGCACCAGAAACTATCCCGTGGGCACAAGAAAGTTTCCCGTGCACACGAGAAAGTATACCGTGCTCACGAGAAAGTATTGCGTGCGCACGGGATAGTTTCTGGTGCGCACCAGATAGTTAGAAAAAGTTTCCCGTGCTCACGAGAAACTCTTTCAGAAAAAAAAAATCTTTACGTTTCTGGTGCACACGGAAAACTATCTGGTGCGCACCAGAAACTATCCTGTGCGTACTTTCTCGTGAGCACGGGAAACTTTCTCGTGCTCACGGGAAACTTTCTCGTGCTCACGGGATAGTTTCTCGTGCGCACCAGATAGTTTTCCATGCGCACCAGAAACTTAAAGATTTTTTTTTTTGCCCATGTCCCCTTAGGGTCTCCGTAGCCTATAGATAGCAATCAATGCCATAACTTCTGAATACATGCACTGCTCTGTTCTAACAGCCAAATGGAAGCAGGAGGATCAGCCTTAGATGAGGAGAGACAGGCCAGCAGAGTTGCAGTGATAAGAAAGTTAATAAAGCTAAAACAAGTGCATTCCTGCTTTTCCTTGAGACAAAGCTAAAGCTGTTGCCATAATATAAAATCAGACATCTCAAGCATACAGTGATATTCTCAAAGATCTCTATCCTGCATCACAATTTTATATCTAAATGACATACCTTTACATTTACATTTTGGACATTTAACTATCAGTTATCCTCTGTTATTACTGTTGCAGCCACCATTGCTTAATCTTTCTTAAATGTAAAGCAAAACTCAAGAGACACATTGTAACACAAAACTCATGTCTTCTAACTAGCTGGTTACCAGATGATTAGTTATTCCTTCAAGCAGAACAAAAGTGGACAGAATTTGAATTTTAAAGGCAGCTCTTGTGCAGTAACCTGGCAGAAAAAAAGTGGGAATTCAACAATGGCAACATCTGTGAGTGATCATATCAGATTACTGTAGCAGTGAAGTGATCTCAGGACAGACAGTGAGACGATATGTTTCAATATTTCATCTCCTTCAGAGACTCAGTGACTCTCCAGACTGGGTTAAAGCGATGAAAGGAGTTAATGAGAGAGGAAAGAGAGAGAGAGAGAGAGAGAGAGAGAGAGAGAGAGAATAGATATCAAAGTTTTATTCCATTCATGTTTTCATTCCATCAAGAGGCAGATCTAAGTTTAAGCAGACTACATGTTTTTCCCCACAATCTCATCGGAAATAGTTACTTTACTTTACTTTACATTATTACTTTATTAGACAGGGACAGTGCATATTAATAACATTTCTGAAAATATGCCAGAGTTAGCCAAAAAGGCAAATTTTCATCTGTAGTCATCAGGCAGGCAATAGTTGAAAGAACGTTGAGAATAAAAACATTGGAAATACAATCAACGATAAAAACAGTGAAAAATATGCAGATACAAACAGAGCCTGCACTACATAAAGACAAGAAAGACAGCTCTTGTAACACACAAAATCAACAATAGCATGACAACAATCAACAAATCAACACATAGCATCACAGCACAATCAACAAATAGCATGACGACACAATGTTAGTCCTGGTGAAGTGTGGATATTATGTACAGAGCCTATGATAAGCAAGAGCAGCTCTTACACTAAGCATAATAATGACAAATAAGACAACAAACAACACAAAAACACTGCCCTGTTCTAGTGTTCACAAGTTTGATTTCTAATAAGCCAGCCTCTTAATGTTAGTTTTACAAACTACATCATTTTTAGGGTAGTTAAAATGTAATGTTACTTCTTCCATTGTGAAGTAGTTAGTAGACTGAGTAGTGGATTGAAGAGTAGAGGTTTTCACCTTCCCTACCCGGGGCCACTGATGAAAATCAAGTTCAGTGGCATAACAAAAGTGTTGCTTGGACTTAAGCAGACTAGAGAGGTAAAAAAATCCAACAACACCCGTATTTTACTTTGAACTTTGCCTTATTACATAAAGCATAATTAGCCATCGGTATTTTCTCAGACCCCTCTGAGATAAACACATATGTGTGCCTTTCAAAGGCATCAGAGTTCACAAGCAACCGTAGGAGCAGGTAAGGCTTGCTCAAGGGCACTTAGGCAGGGAAAGACACGATGGCCCATATTCATGAAACTTCACAGTAACAGCAGCCTCGCAAGCCGGACGTATCTTGTGAGTTGATCACTCTGAGAAACGTCTGGGCTCCCTTTCCCTGAGAGTGATGCATTATTTAAATGTCCATACCAAAAACAAAGCACATGAGCCAGGTAGTTGGGGGGCGGGTCATGGGGCTGGCCTTGAGAAGCTATAGTGCGCAATGCAAACTGGTACATGTAGGGTAAGGCGCTGTGAGAAGGGAAAGTCCAAATTCTCTGTTACTATGAGTCACATTGGACATTTTATTGCTTCAGTGTACTACAGTAGCCCTCTGGATTGACCAGAAGTCCACAATAGCAGTGGCAACGATTCCCTTTAAGGACCTACACTGGTATACGGAAGAGCATTAGGGCCATTGAAGGTGAAATTTCTATGTCAGAAATGTATGAGAAAAAAACAACAACAACAAAAAAACTCAGAAATTCTGCACTTTTTTCTCACAAATTTCTGAATTTAATCTCAGAATTTCTAAGTTTTTTCTCAGAATATTACCCCACGCCCTCTGGCTGCGGTATAAAAAAAACAAAAAAAAAAACTACAATGGCCCTAATAGTCTTCCATACTGATGAGCCATGTTCCAGTGTTGGGAGTTGTGTATCAGTGGAGCATAACAAGCAGTCAAGGATGGTCCCACTGTACATCATTCAAGAAAACCATCCAGCTCCAGATGGCTAGAGAAGCTTATGTTGAACTGGAAAGAAATGTTTCTGGTCTGTGACGGAGACACAGGTTCACTACAGGAGATCTTGAGAAAGCGCTTGAAAGTGTTCAGACTTGGCAGCATGAAAGACATCAAAGCCAAAATGCCTGAAGCGAGACCTGTCTCATATGTCATCAAACTTAAAGTAGAAGAACAACTAGAGAGGCTGGTGCAGATTGGAGGATTGGAACCAGTGAACACAAGCAAGTGGGACACTCCATTTGTCCAAGCTCTAAGGATCTGTGGGGATTTTACTGTTAAAGGATAACAGGTGTAATTTTATTTTTTTCCTGTCACTAGTATTGCCCATGAAAAGTCTAAACCCACCAATGTATATTCTTTTGGGAGGTCCCAAAAATTATTTTCAAAAATACATTAAAAACAGCTCAGAGACATGTTGCCTTGACTAATGTTTTAATTTAAGTCCTTTTTATGTACTGTTTTTATCTTTGTACCTGTTCTTGTTCTAATGTACCTGCTTGAAATATAGTTATTAAAAGACAGTTTATTTGAAATAAGTCAATAATTGTGTGAGATGTCACTTTACATTGCAGGTCCAATCTGTGGAATGTAGACAGAAGTTAGTTGGAAAATAAACAGTACTATGTCACTTTAAATGACAGGTGTAGTCTTTGGAAATTAGATAGAAATTAGTTGAAAATAAAAGTGTTTCAGTAAAGCTGTGTGTATGAGGTTAATGGGTCAGCTGTATGCAGCAGTGCTCCATATCTGTAGCCATTGACTCAAAGTTCAGGGGAACAGGCTTTTGGTCGGCCAATTTAACAACTTTTTATTGGGTCATTGCTGACAAACCTGCCAACACTAAGCCATCGCTGCCTGCCAGAAAGTTTGTAAACTCCTCTGTGGCATAGCCTACAGGGTGTTTCTGTTTCCTGTAAAGGTATAAATTGAAGATAAGTAAATAATTTAACAAATACCAAAAATAACTTCTCTCTTAATTACCAAATCGACCTCTGCATCTTTTTTCCAATACAGTATAATTTTGCAGTTCTTTCCAGGAAACTCTATTATACCTCAGAGTCATAAAGACAGGACTCTCAGGATCGGGGATTTCTGCCATTAGACAATTTTTGTTTTTTAGCCATAAGTATTATGTTATAAGTATAAAGCTATTTGTTTTAACAATGCTGCAGTGAGATGGGTCAGTTCTTATACAAGCTGTGGATATTGGGTTTACTCTGTCTCAGCCTAGACATAAAGCATGTGGGGTTCCACATTGTGTCCACTCTTTTTCCTCTTGTATATAAATAATCCGATGGCTGCAGGTACTTGTGATCACTTTTTATATGCGGATGACTTGCCATTACTGGTTTCAGTCACATAATTGGGCTGTATGCGGGATAGCCGAATTAAACCCAAATAGTTGTCACAAAAGTGAACAAAGCCTGAATATCACATTTGTTAGACAGTAAAGCATTGGTGACTATCTGGAGATGTGAACAGCTACGCCTGCTGTTCATGGTACAATGGTCTGACAAACTACTTTAAAAACAGGCTGCTAACCTGTCAGAACAAATTAGTAAAGGCTATTCTTGGTGTCCCTATGAAGACCAGCTTGACTGCTCTCACTTTGAGTCTCAGATGGTTGAAGTTTGATATTAGAGTCTCTCAGGTTGAACTAGGAATGGTTCTGCATGTTGCTGTCCCTAAATACTTGAATGAAATGAAATGAATTATTTCAGACCAGTGAGGGAGGTTTACATTTACAGTTACCCCACTAGCTCCACTGATTTTATTCTTCCTTAAGAGAGGTTTAGGGAAAGGACACTTATCAGTTTACAGCAACCGAGCTGTGGAATAGCTTGCCAGGTAGCCTCAAAATTATTGGAATGGTTTAAAATTTAAGCTTATAAATGGCTTAGAGGTAGTAGTTGGGGATATAAATTTTATGGTCATAGGTAATTGTTTTGTCTTTTTTCATTACTTGTATTTATTACTGATTTCGAGCTGTTGTTGTTTGCATTGATTTGAGCCTATAATGTATGTTCATCTGTGTGTCATTCTTGCCATTACAGATCTGTTGCCCTTCACTGCCCCATTCCCTCCCCCTTCCCATCTTCCCCAAAGGACCACAATGGAAAGAAGCTCTTGAGCTTTATTGTGTTATTCTGGCACTTTTCTTTAATTCAAGTATATCTTCTGTCTGATGAACTGTACATGTGTTTTTAACTGAAATTTGTCAAATAAATTCAATCAATCAGAGCCACCAATTTCCCAGTACAAGTGCTCTGTGTAGAGACTTTACATGTCACTGTAAACTACCTAATTACATAGGATTTGCATGACACAGCACATACTAAATGTAATCATCACAATGACACATCCTTAGTCCTTTATGTAATTCTTTCAGTGGAAGAGAAGGTTGTGATTTAGGAGTCAGGCAGATCCACTTATTGAAACTGCATCGTAGTCACTCTGAAAGAAGATTAAGAGAGTTCATTGGTGTGCAAGTCACATACAATGACATCATGCTTAAATCATGACATCACACATAACTCTTTCTTCCCCCTCTGCTTTCCTATCAGAAGAATCTCATTGAGAGTCCATGAGAAAAAACACCATCATACTCTCTGGGAAACAAGTTATATCTGCATTAATTCTGTATATTTTTAAAGCTTATTTTAAGGCTTTTCTGCAATATATAGCGGACTATAGAGGGTGACAGCAAATAATAATATTGGGAATGGGAAAGAGAGAGAAGGGGAATGACATACTATTATGCAAAGGTCAGGGAAGTTTAAACCCACCACAAAGTAGGCACTTTTGCTTGCTGGGAAACTAGGATGCCTATGTTCACTCTTTTTAATCTATCTTATCTTTCTTTTTGCCCACTTTATATCTGTTTCAAAAGGTTAGGTAAATTTGCCATGTCATTTCACATTCTTAACCCTTCTATCTTGTCCCCAAACTCTCTATAACTCGACATTTGAGAATGATGATAGTCCAGATCATTTTAATATTGATGCAAAACATAATGCTTTTTGCAATTTGTGGATGCAAGTAGGCAAAAAGGCAAGGCAAATTTATTTATATAGCACATTTCATACCCAAAGGCAACCCAAAGTGCTTTACAGAGTACACAGGCAAAAGCACAAGAAACAAATGATAAAAACAATAAAAGCAAACATGCAAAAGCACATAGAGTAAAAACAATAAAAACAATAAAACAAACAATCAAAAGCACACAGTATTAAAAAAAACAAAACAATGAAACAAACCAACAAATAAATTTGATTTAAAAGAAAATTAATTAAAAGCAATGGTAAACAGGTAGGTCTTTAGCTTGGATTTGAAAGTAGTCAGCATTGTCTCAAGTCTTAGCTCTACTGGCACTTTGTTCCACATTTGAGCAGCATGGAAGCTAAAGGGAGCTTCACCATGTTTAGTTTTGACTCTGGGAACAGCCAGTAATCCAGAACCAGGCGACCTGAAAGATCTGCAAGGTTCGTACTGGGTCAGGAGATCTGATAAGTATCTTGGACCTAAACCGTTCAGTGATTTATAGACAAGCAATAGAATTTTGAAATTGATTCTGTGAGAAACTGGTAGCCAATGTAGTGATCTGAGAACTGGAGTTATATGCTGAGCTTTTTTGGTCCTTGTTACAACCCTGGCAGCAGCATTCTGGATCAGCTGAAGCTGTCTGATTGCTGTCTTAGACAGACCTGTGAACAGTCCATTGCAGTAGTCCAGCCTGCTAGAGATGAAAGCATGCACAAGTTTCTCTAGGTCATGTTTTGACATCAAGTCTCTGATCCTTAATATATTTTTAAGGTCATAGAAGGCTGATTTTGTTATTGATTTAATGTGACTGCTGAAATTTAGGTCTGAATCCAGGATAACACTGAGGTTTATAGCTTGAATTTTACTCTTCAAGGACAAGGCAAGGCAAGGCAAGGCAAGTTTATTTATATAGCACATTTCAGCAACAAGGCAATTCAAAGTGCTTTACATAAAACATTAAAAGCATTGAGACAAAGTGAAAAAGATAAAATTCATATAAAAGAACAAGCAAAATACATTGCATTAAAAGAATCAAATCAAATAAAATAGGAAGATATTTTTACCCCCCTAAAGGAAACACATAATCAAGCGGCGTTACTTCTTGGTATTGAGTAGTCACTCTCACACTGGTGACACTGTCAACCAGTATACGATTAAGTGTGCCTTACCTCTTCAAAGATAACCACAACTTTTGTCGGCCTCGCCGGACAAAAATATGTATAGTGCTATAACTTTTCCGACAGTGAACTCCCTCAATTCTTCCTTCTTGGTATTGAGTAGTCACTCTCACACTGGTGACACTGTCAACCCCAGAATCAGAATTCTTTATTATGCCAAGTATGTTTGCACATAGAAGGAAAGTGACTTGGTGTGGTTGGTGCATAAGGTACATAAGGCGACACGATAAGCAAACAAGTTTACAATATAAGCAATATAAACAAAATATAGCAAAATAAAAAAAAATAGCAAAATATTAACAAAATATATACAAAATACGAAAACCAGTATACCAGTATATAATTAAGTGTGCCTTACCTCTCCAAAGATAATCACAACTTAAAAGACCTTTTGTCGGCCTCACCTGACAAAAATATGTATAGCGCTATAACTTTTCAGAGAGTGAACTCCCTCAATTCTTCCTTTCAAAAGGAAATCAATTTTGATGAGACCATGAAGGATTCTTAGAAGGAGCATAGATTCTTTCCAGTGGTCTTACCCCGCCGCATAGGCAGGTCCCACAGCCTTTATAGGACTTGTCAAATGTTCCTTTAGAACAATACACAGATCAGCTAAGCAATTACAATTATAAACTTCATATTATAAACAGACTATTAAGGTGAGCACAAACTTTAAGTCTTTCTTCTTTGGCCCCAAAAACAATGACTTCAGTTTTGTCCTCATTTAACTGGAGAAAATTTTGGAACATCCAGCTACTAATTTGTTTAATGCACTGTCCCAGCGAGTCTATTGAACTGTATTCGTTTGGTGAGACAGCTATATTTGCATGTCATCTGCGTACATGTGATATGAAACCTTAAAATTTTGAATATAATGAATGATGAATTAATTAATGTAATCAATGATGAATGAAATAATTAATTCAGCTAATGGAAGTATGTAAAGATTAAATAACAGAAGCCCGAGAATCGACCCTTGCGGAACTCCACACGTTGTTGGGAGACACTCTGATGTACAGCTACCGATTGATACAAAATAGTCTCTGTCTTGAAGGTAGGACTTGAACCAATTTAGGACCATGTTAGAGAGACCAAACCAGTGTTCAAGTCTGTCTATTAATATATTGTGATCAACCGTATCAAATGCAGCAGTAAGGTCCAATAACACAAGGACAGAGACTTTACCAGAATCTATGTTGATATTAATGCCATTTATAACCTTGATAAGAGCAGTCTCGGTCAGACTGGAATATGTCAAGGTAGTTATTTACTGCCAGAAAGTTGTTGAGTTGTCTAAAGACAACTTTCTATAATATTTTTATTAATAAATGGCAGGTTTGATATGGGCCTGTAGTGGTTTAGTACAGATGCATCCAGATTAACTTTTTGGCTGGACCGCAACAGCGGGGCCAGCCCTACAAACGCGAATGTCTGTCACTGACTGACCGACTGACCGACTGAGTGACTGAGTGATCAAGTTACACCATTGGTCGGCCGTGGTCGGCCGTGGCACGTGGCACATCATAGGATCACAGAGCCAGAAATGTAAGTTTCGTTCTCTCCGCCGTCTAGTTTCTCCGCTGAGATCAGGAGCCCGTTTCTCCCACACAGTAAGCAGGCTGACCAATATCATGCATGTAAGCTGAAGCTAAAGTAGAATCTATACAATTAGCCTATATCATATCACCGTTTATGTCGATGCATATGCGCGAGCTCAGTCCACCTGAAGTTCTCTGTTCTGTCGGGGGAGAGAGAGACACAAACAAGCATGGAGGTTTCATCACGCCGAGGGCTTATTTCCGACCTTCCCGAAGTTTCCCGGGGCCACGATTCCGGCCAGTGCCGCTAGCTGGGCGCCGATTTGTTCCCGATGCTCCGGCCGAGATTTCGGCCGGGGTCCCGACGACGATCCGTCACCGGTGTCCGGCGAACAGCGTTTTCGGCACCGACGGGTAACAGAGCGCCTGGCGCTTGGATCGGCAGGATCAATGCGGGCCGTGGGCGCGGTGGAGACGACAGCGGCGGAGAGAGAGACGGGACGCGCTGGAACGATCAGTATGGATGTATGGACTATTATTCTGTATTAGCAGTCTGCAGCGGAGTTAGTTACACCATTGGTCGTCCGTGGCACGTGGCACACTCATACACGGTCCAGCCATATACTAGGTTTTGACCTAGTCTTGTTTTAAAAGTGTCTTGATTACTGCAGTTTTCAGGGCTATGGGGAACTGTTGACTATCTGTCATAAATCTGTTGCCAGGCAACTAAAAACCTTTTTAAAAAACACTGAAGGCAGCGAATCAAGGCAGCACGTAGTAGTAGTCTGATCTCAAGTAGTCTGATAATTAGTCTGATAGGATGCAGACAGAGTGCGCCAGCCTGCTCTCAGTGATAGGTTAGATAGGATTTTGTCCAGCAATACTAATTTTGGGTATATTTGTGAACAGATGGCCGCACATTTCGGTGCAAGATTCCTATTAAATCTCTATTTATTATTTGTAAGCACATGAACACACACCTTCATGCAAGAGACTGATTAAATCACTTTTTATTTTTCCTTTTCCTCACCGTTAGTTGGTGGAAGCCTTTGATTTATTAAGATATTCCTCACCCCTGCTCAGTTAAAGCTTCATTTTAGCCTTTTAATATTGTGGTTACTGACGACGAGACTCTTTCTTTATTTACTCATTACCCGCATGTCTTTATATACCTACTAAATAAGCATTACTTTAAATACGTGCAGATAAATACAATTTTATCCCCATAGCAGTATTCACTTCCCGTACTGAACTAGAAGTATGTAGAGCCAAGAAGCAATTTCATGCAATAAGTTTAATGAGATATTTGAAACCAAACTTCACTTATATCAAAACAGTCTGCAATCTTATCCCAGCACATATATTTGGTATGCTTATAACTGTAACTGTGTGCATAAAAATAACAAGACTGGCCTCTCTTCCTCACAAGTGATGAGGTCAATTACTATTACCAACTGACCTTCATAGACTTCAAGATTTTCTGTCATTATCAGCTGTCAGAAATATTGTGTATCTATATTGTTTATTCCTGTAATCACTGGTTAAGAGCGTGGCGAGGGTGTGGAGCTCTGTTTTGGTGTTGGTCATATGGGATCATAGGAATTTCATGGTAGCCACACAGCAGACACAGACAGCCCTTTTCTTAGAGCTGTCCTTGACATAATCCAAATTTTTAAGGATATGGCTCTTAAAAATGTTTAACAGTTGAATTTGCATTGTTTAGTTACTTCCGGGGGTAGAGGCTGTTACGTGGACCACTCCAAGCTTGGGGGACTACAGTTTGGACTGACTGAGATCGCGCTGAGAGTAATTCCCTACACATTTCACCTATGGACTGTAAAAGTCATTTTGTGTAAAGAAGGATCATTGTAATGCAGCAGAGATGACTGTTTGATTCCTACAGCCTACACCTGTATAAGAATGACATGACATCCATTTTCATACATGATGAAGGCCACTAGGCATGTGTGTTTGACAAAATAAAATAAATTGGTGAATTGGACATCTGTCTGTTTTGCATTGAAGACCTGTGCTACCTTTTGCATTTTGGACATTGGACTGGGGAATAAAGTAATTGTTTTGAAAGGTTTGACTCTTTTATGAGTCAGTTCTTTAAAGCTCATTCCATCAAAACAATGACTATTCAGATGGCTATTTTCTTAATTTGTCAAATGCATGGCTAGAGCAGGCTGGGGCAGATTTGTGTTAATTAGTGAAATTAAATTTTTCAAAGAATTAAACTTCAAAACAATTACTTTTTGACTTGTTGATAGAACCTCCATCGTCGGTTTGAACTGCGGCCTCCTCAGGGTGCACTATTTTTTTTAAAGATACACACGGAGGTGTGACTATGAAAATGAGTGAATAAATAATTTATGTTTCATATTCTTTCTCATGAGACGGAGAAGTTTGACCTCATTTTAATAACATTTAGCAATTTGGGTGAACCTTTTAAATTTAGGCATGAACCATTCATGCACTTGAAGGAAAATTCCACCACAAAGCAAGACAGACTGTCGCTGCTCCCCAGAGTAAAACAAATGAAGCAAATCAACCATTTATATTCACAGATATTTGATGAAATTTCTGTGTGCCAGATTTTTTTTTGCTGAATTAAATTTCTGTGTGCCAGATTGCTGAGATTTGCTGAATGAGTAAGAACTACAAGTAGGTCTTAATGAAGCTCTACTTTTGATTTCCAGTGTGTGTGGGTGTTCTTTCTCCCTGCAAAGTATTCATGACGATGTAAAAAGTATGGAAAACATAAAATTTTCTGCGTGTCACTGTACTGGCTAAAATCTTTCCCCAGTGTAAACATATCTCACTCATGGAAGCTGAACTTCAAAATAATAGACCTATACTGTGCTTGATACCGCCTTTGGAACATTTCGGTGAGAGAGAGACAAGACACACACACCATCCCAGTAAGTCAAAGTAACTCTATAAGCAGTGGTTTTTGCCAGGAGACGTATCTTGTAATTAGCCACTGCTATGCCCTATGGGAGGTAGCTTGTGTTATATCCCATGGGTCCATATGGTAGGAAATTTAATTCATAGTAGGACTGCAAAGGGGGGAAGCATTTCCTACCTTGCATGGTTGTCAAGCAGCAAGGGTCCTACATGCAAGGTGAGTTCCATGTTCCAAGCTAAGATATGTTTTCCTGATCAGCTTGGATGTAGTAGATCCCAGGCAAAAAAAGGTCTGGCCTGTTGCAAAATGCTGCAAAGCTATCCACAAACATGATGCCCAATGAGCAGCAGTAGGCGTTAAGCCAGATGTGTAGCTGGCGGATACGGGTGAATTTCAAATCCCCAAAGCAGGCCGAGGGTAATGGGCCTGAAATAATGCACACACCCAGTCCAGGAGTGTGCTAAAAAGTTTTTCGTCCTTGAGCGTTTCTGATCGCTGCGACTGGATGTCGTTAAATCTGATGTGCCAGACGATTTCCAAGAGTGTTAGTATAGCAGTCGAGGCATTGTGGAGTTAATATCTAGAACACAGGCAGCGGGGGAACAGAAGGTAGCTGCTTTGGGTGGAGTGATGGACCACAGAGAGAGAACTGAGGAGGGGAGAGGATGGACGGGAGGAACTCACCCGAGAGGCCGGTACCGAGGAGGGACACACAGGCTTCACTGGTAGCCAATACAATGGACTTAGGCCATTGCCAGGGGGTTGTTCTGTGGTGTTGGCAGTGGGATCTATCCATGGGATGGTAGTCTCCAAGCCAACAACCTCCTTATTTTGAGAGGCACCTATGGCGATTCCAAAAAATGTATCATCTTTAATTCTGTACAATGTGATAATCCGACTCTCTTTTGAGAAGAGGCTCAAACAGCCCAAATAGTTTGGTGCAGAAAGCAATGAGGGCATAACTCAGTCAAGGGCCGACGATGGTTCAAAAGTTTGAGTAAAAGCAGGATAGAGTCAATTAAATCATAGAATATTAAAATATTAAAGGGATAGTTCAATTTCTCCACCAACAGTAGCCTCAAGAGACCATAATGCAATGCAGTTTGATGGTATGGGAATGGTTAACTAGGATAAATTGCGGGAAGTTGAGGGGATCGAGTAGCAGCTCCTCTAAAAGTAGGGAAATAGACATTTTAACTTCTCCAAAGATTGATGGCTGGTCTAACAAAGCTATAAATTGTAATTTACGTATTTATAAAGTTGTTCATTTGACGAATAATAAAGAAATGAGATTATATCAACTTCTTATCAACTATATAATTCCCCACTGGACTTCTGTTATGGTACATTCAAGACAACTGGGAACTGGGGAACTTACTGCTTCCAAAAAGGAAAAATTCATTTGAATGGCCCTCCACTGTAATTCCTATAGTCAGGAACTTGGGAGTCTCCCAGTTGAACGTTCCATTAGGTTCTGCCTCTGCTCTCTTCTCGCAAGAGTGCAGTTTGCCAAAATATATTAAAAAAAAATCTCTCACTTTTATTTGTCTATTTAAAATCCCCATTTTGGGGTTATATCACGGCCAGGAAGTTACACAACCCAAAGTTCAACATCACTTTAAATTATAAAATTTCATGCTTGCCTGGGATAATATGGCGTCGCTATGTTTGTCCTATATCATTTTCTTCACAAGTGATTTTTGATCAGTTAGATCTAGGCTCATTCTCTGTAAATTCCTCTGAAACATGCTTGTGATAAAGGGCTATATAAACTAGAAAATGTGCTCAGCAGAGCACAGACCTCCGCCATGTCTGACAACCACCTTTTGGTGATATGCCACACCCACCACCATTCCCCCTTTTGGCCAATCGACATGAAAAGTTAATCAGTTCTTCCTTGGCCCGTAACCAACCTTCATACCAAGTTTTGTGCAAATCCGTGACTAACTTTTTGAGATCCTGCTAACAGACGGACAGGCGGACAAACAGACATGGGTGAAAACATTACCCCCTTGGTGGAGGTAATAAACAAACTTGAACTTGAGCTGTGAGTGGCTACTGTGGTTTCTGTGCCGTTCTGTTGTTATGAAAGTTTTATACTTGGAATTGATGATATTATAGATTTTACTTTTGTCCCCCCAGTCTGGCATTTCATGCAGATAGCTGTGGGATTAAGTGTGGAATTTGAGCTTTTGTTGATGTTGACCTTTTCAGCTGGTTGATGTAGTCAAGGTGATTTTTGAAGGTCCTTCTACAGGTTTTTTCTCATGAGGTTCAAGGGTTTTCATTAGAGCTGTCTGACTTCACCACTTCTCATGCAGGAAAAACCATGAATCTAAAAAAAAATAGCTGTAATATTAAGGTGACTGAACTCTTTCAGCCTCCAGCAATTTAATTAAAAATTTCTTGGAAGTACATTTTGCTGCTTACCGGCTGGATTTATATTTGTTGCCAATTAGCATTAGTTTACTGGGTTTCTTTGTTGAGAAGCATTGGGCCTCGGTGATTTAAAAGGCACAAGTTTTTTCTAGATGGGCTTTTTGTGGCCAGATGACCACACGTTGCACACAATGAGAAAATAAACAAAAGGTAAACCAAATGGAAAAACAAAGATGACCACCAGAGACTGGTGCTTGGTTGGCGTTGCTAATTAACAACTGCCTTTTCAATGTAGTAAAAATCCTTCCTCCTAAAAATGAATAAACCATTCCTGCAGTTTGTTATGAATCAACATGAATCCAATTAGGTAGGAACACTGCTCCTTACACAACATGTATAGGTGACTTTACCTGCCAAATGAACCCACCAAACTAAAGTAAACATCTGAATAATAACTGAAAAGGACCTCAATTATATATGTGTGTGTGTGTGTGTGTGTGTGTGTGTGTGAGACACACATTGAGACAGACACTGAGACACTTCTTTAAAGGAATAGTTCACCCAAAAATGAAAATTCTGTCATTATCTACCCACCCCCATGTCAGTTGAAACTCTGATGAAGTTTGCTAGTAAAACAATCCAGGAGCTTCCCAGCACAACTTTTGGAAATGTTATCACATGGGAAATTCATGTGTTTTTCCTGTGAGGGTGCAGCACATAAGGGTATGGCCTTTTTGTGTTGATTTTATGTATGCAGCTATCATTGCAAAGTGTTATGGAAATCCTCCATCAAATTATAATAATGTAAGCAGTAATACAATGATCCAGTCAGTCTTGGAGCAAATATGGGATTGTATACAGCATTGGTGATGTTGCCTAATGTCAGATGTTGGATGATAAAAAACCTGCATGAGCAATAGAAAGGTGAAATTGCGTAGCTCCTCAATAGCCTAATCTTTACAGACTTTATAATCTTTACAGCTCAATATATCTGAAGAACATTTGGATGTACATTTCATGAGGGTAACTGTAAAACATCATATATTCATAATCATATATTACCTAAAAACACATTTTCTAAAAAAGAAAATCCATTCACATATGTATGAGGTATGTTATGTGATCTTTAATTTTATAAATTTAAGTTTCAAGTTACTAAGACTATAGTGATATATGCAGTGTTTCTGCAAAAAGCTCTGTTTGGGGGTATTAAGGTCAAATTATCATCTGCCAAGTTATTAGAGTATTTGTCATTTTAATAATTTGTTTTGAGGGTAAATAATAGCACCATAAGAAATTGGATTCCAGCAGTCAAATTTCTTGGATCCCTAAAAAGATCTTCAATACTAGAGGTGCCATGCCAGTCTTGCCAAATAATGTAAAAGTGCACAAAATTGCATATAGTGAGCAAAAACAATTCTGGGGCAGGACCCCCAGACCAGCAATAGATACCACCAGGATACAAGTGTTTTACTTATCTGTGTAATGTTATGCTGAGGATATTTTAGATCAAGTTCAAGTTTATTTAAATAGCGCTTTACACAAATACAATGTTTGTACCAAAGTGCTTTTCAGAAATTGGTCATAAAACACAAGAATAAAAATACAAGAAGAGTAAAAGAGTAAAAACATATAAGAGCAGAAAAATAATAGTTTATTAGAGGTGTCTGTATAACCTTAAATCTGCAATAAGCGATTTCAGACCCTGTAACCAATCCTTTATGCACAGTTTGTCCTTCAGGGCTTCCGTTGCCCAGTGTCTTTGCTGTGTATGTTTACAAAATGTGTTGCGGTCGCTGTCACCCTCTAGTGGTCAGAAAAAAACGCTTAGTATAGCTTTAAAACCAAGTTAACATTTTCTTAAAATGCATTTGCAAAAACTTCCCACTGGGGGACCATGGCCCCCGAACCCCTGGTGAATTCTGCCTACTGACACTGCTGAAAGGAAGACACACACATTTTTATTCCATCCAGTTTTGTCTGATTTAGTCTTAACCATTCATTTGAATATTATTCTTGCTCAGGGCAGAATTTGTAATTGCCTTTCAGAAGGAAAGGAGAAAAAGAATGAAGGAGGGAGGGTGAGAGTTTTCCTCTCACATTTCCCTTAAAACCTATAGCTAACAAGGCAGAATCCATTACACATTGTAATATTAGAGGTACGCTGTCCCCCTTCTGCCTCCCTGAAATCATCGCCTGCGCTTGACCCAGATGGTTCTTATTACGCTTTTGCAGTTAAGTCTGCCATTTAATAATCACATTAACAAATATTTTCCCCTGAGTGTATAATCACTCTAATAGTCGTGCTGACGGGTAATCTCCGCAGTCATATATCCCAATTTCTGCACCGGCTACATGTTCACATCTCACAAACAAACTCAAATGAAAGCAGAGGTTCAAAAGACTCTGACGGTATCAACAGCGTCTAACTGGCTAAGATATGCACATAATTAAGGGCTAAAACATTACAATTTCTCATGGTGATGGTTAAATTTTTCATATGAGCTGGCACAAAATGAGGTAAATTACATCAGCAAAGACAGCTCATTAGTCTCAGTGAATGATGAGAGCGCTGCTTAGGGCTACAGTAAAAAAAAAAAAAAAAAAAAATCTCTGCAAAGTGATGTATAATATTCAAACTGAGGGAAAATAGCCCTCCACTAAGCCACGTGATAGCTGGGGATACAGCTCAACAACAACAACAAGCACATTTCACAGTCGCTGGTTACATTTCCCTAACAACAACATAATTACAGCACACACACTCATTCATATTTCTTCACCACAAGTTCGTTTGCAGCTCGTGTCGAGAATCCCACAGCTCCTGTCTGTCGCTCACCCAGCTTCTGCCATCTTATATTTAGTATTTCTTTGACAGATAGTAAAGCCTAGGATTATCACAGCTTCGTGAAACTTAACAGACATTATCTATACAGTCTTAGTGACTCTACAGAATGTGTTGTGTTTGAAGAAAATTTAACATAAGGGTTTTTAGTCTGGCATTTTTTTGAGAACAATTTAATGTTTATCTTTTTTTTTTATTGCTAAACAGTATTGGGTGGTAACACAGTAACACTTAACAGTAATGTGATTACTTTTTTGGGATGAGTTTGTAGCGTTCAGAGTTTTACTTCCCATTCATTTGAATGAGCCACGAAAATAGACTGAAAACTGACATTGAACACGTTGGTGAAGGCGGAGGTGACACAGATTAACTTTGCATGCTAGAAGGGAAAGGGAGCTGATTAACTGTAAAACTGAAGAGGGCAATCAACCAAAAGGGTGTCCACAATTAATAAATGAATACAGGTGAATAAGAATCAAATTTATTCAAATTTATTCACCAACTGTAATTGCATGTATCAGGACTTTGACATAACGGTTAGTGCAGACAATATTGATTCACAAAAGGGTGCTGCAGAAAGTCAGATGGTGTCAGTCACACAAATAGTGTATGTATACAATAATATGTGTGTGTGTGTGTGTGTCTGTGTGTGTTTTCTATGCTCCCCCACCCAGCTCCTATCCTCTATTTCTCTCTTTCACCATCCTTCCTTCCCATCTTTTTGTTGACACCTAGAGATATACACAGAGAGAGAGATAAAGACATGTTGAGTGAAACAGCGAGTGAGGAAGAGAGACAGTGAGAAAGGGAGAGAGGGACTGAATGAGAGAGTGAATGAGAAAGAAAGATAATATGCAAGGGGGTGAGAGAGAAAATGATAGAGAGAGGGAGCTGAGAAGTGATTTGAAGGGTCAATATTTATGGAGATGTGTGTCTGCAAGCGGTGAGCTGTGAAGAGCTGATCTGGGGGGGGGGGTGGAAGAAAGAGGGAAGGAGGAAGGTAGAAAAGGTAAGGGCAAGGGAGGGAATGAAAAAGGCATGGATGGAGCAGATGGAATGAGGAATGACAGGGAGGATGGACAAGAAGGGAAGGAGAAAGGAAAAGGGAAAAAAAGGACAAGAGTGCAAGAAAAGACAGAAAGAGAAGGAATTATGACAACCAGAAAGAGAGCATGAGCAAAAGGAACTTTAAGGCTCCATTCACATGACCATTCGTGATTCGTCAAAAAATGATAATATCTTATGTATTTCAGTGAGACCTATGTGTTGCATAGGCAACAGTGCAGAATATTGCAACCCAGTCTGTCAAGAAAGTTGAAACTACTTGAACTTTGGATGCGAAGTTCAAGTTGTTGGCAAGTAAACATCATCTGCTAACCGACTTCATCAGCCAGTGAAATCAGTATAGACTGCTTTCAAGGTTTCAACCTACCTACCTACAACGTCAACCTAGGTGGTTTCACCGCCCCCCTGCCCCTAAATCTGACAGATGCCAAATGTCCCATGTGAATGCCGCCTAAACAAGAAGGAAGGAAGGAAAAGACAGAGTGCAAAGAACAACGGAGGCAGCAAAGAAAGAAGAAGAGAACAACTTCCAAACAAAAAGGGCAGAGTAATATCTTATGACAGTCGGCTGACGAGTAGCCACAGCAATCCCCCGGTCTGAATCTCGTTAGTGTTAATTGGGTTGAGTCTATCACCTAGACAGAAGGGCTTGGCCGCAGCCATCGCTCGGACATATGGCCAGCAGCATGATACATCACGCTGCCAAAAAGAGGGATTACCTTCACAGTGATATGGGTAATCACAGAGGATGCTCTCAGAAGGACAGTAAGGACAGAGCCGAGGAATAGCAGCACAGTGTAGTGTACAGTCTACTACTGCATTGTTAGTACACTGCATTAAAAATAATACTTTGATTGGAGCATGGCTAATGAGATACAGTTTTACAGTATTGCAGCATAATAGCCTAGAAGACAGTTCAGCAATTTGCATTACAGACCAAACAAGAGACTAGGGATTACCTTCAGAGCAAAATTAGTACTCACAAAGCATATAATCATAAAGAAAAAGGGCAACTGCAACATTTCTGATGGTAACATTATTGTAGCTTAAATAATAAAGCTCTGTCTGCATTATAGTAAGATAGGGTAAAACAGGGATTACTATGACAGCAGTGTAATCACACAACATATTGTCATGAGGATAGGCAACACTGTAGAAAATAGGAAGAATGCAACATATGGAGAGGCGGGGCTAAGCGGAAAAACATGCTAGCAGGGTCAATTCTCACCTCCAGCTTGGAGATTCCCTTGTAATTTATATTTTTGCTACCTTGTCATGATGGTAGCCATTTTGACCTCTAGATATTTGTCTGCCTCCACTGTCACCAAACTGTAAGAATTGATTATGTTATGTTATGTTCTAATAGGCATAAAGAGAAGGTGGCATTGCTAGTATTTCTAGCGAGTTACCTGTATTGCCACAGTGCCTCCATGTTTATTACAGGCCAGACAGAAGTTTTCAAGGTTCAAGATTCAATAATTTTTTGCCTTGCCTCAGTGCAACTCGTAAAACAACAGACCATACACAAAATACATAAAACACATAGAATACACTAGAAAAAACAATGAAGATGGGATGGGAATAGTTACTGAAATGCCTTCTGAGGGCAACATTTGATGTGATTAGTTCATCCAGCCAAATCATTGGAGTGTTATTTAACATTTTCCCATAATTATCCACCATACCAATAAATTCTGAACAAAATGTTTTCAATTGCTTAAAAACTGAACCACTTACATCTTTCTTGGCGGCTCTCCATTACAGTAGGGTCGATGGATTCTCCAAAAATCAACCCCAAAAGCACCCAAAGCAATGCAAAAGCTTTCCAACAAATGCCACCCTAATGCAAGCACTATTTTTGTTTTCTTTCTTTCTGCACTGTCCTCTGCTCTCAATGAACATTGTTGCTTTTAGATCTAGCCATCATAGCTAGTGACATCCCTCTGTTCTCAGGGCGTCTTGGTATTTTAGAGGCTATTATTTCTAGCTGTACCCATCTGTTCTCAGTAAATCCATCTTTAGTAAAAACCAATATTGTACCGTAGGTAGCTACACTGCTTGACTGAGAACAAGATGTATCCCAAGAGCATAACAGTGTAGCTATCAATAAGACTCAAACCTCTGCTGGCTTAATAATAATGTAAAAATATGAAGATTCCTATCCACCACAAAAGCATTATGTGACAACATAATGCTTTTGCATATTTTATATTTTAAACATGTAAATAAAATAATACAAATAAATCAATCAATACATCTTTTTGAGAGTGCCGATTTCCCTTTTTTTTGGTTCTTGAATTAAGCCTATTTGAAATTGATGCTCCAGAGAAGGCTTATTTTATGTCCAGTTTCTTACCCAGCATATGGACTTTCTTAGTCATTTACTATATGTTTAGGCAAGTAAAACAACTTCAGTTAAGGTTAGGGTTACAGTTAGGCAATTTAAATAACTTTTGCTCAAGCTTATGGTTAGGGTTAGGTTTAGCCAAGTAAAATTTTGGTTAAGGTTAGGCAAATAAAACCATTGGTAAAAGTTAAGATAAGGTTATGGGTATGGTTAAATAAGAAAAACTTTCACAGAAAATGAAAACTTCACTCACAGTACAAAACTTCTTTGCATTGTTGGTAATTGAAACCAGATCATCAGAGGGAAATTCCACTACCCTGACCACAATACCCTTACTTTCCATCATGCTATTTCAGTGTCACACTACTGCGTTTTTCTAGTAGTGTCTCTTCCACATTTGTCTGAAGCGCACCGCTCATCAATGTCACTTCAGAGTTCTACCAACCAATAAGGATGAAGCAGGGGCGGGACCAAGAGCCGGCATTCTGACAAACACGGAGCAACTTATATTGCTTGTCACTGAATACCCTTGTTTATATGACATGTTGTCTATGGAATATCACAATATAATATGAAGGAGGCAGCCTGGAGGAACATAGCCTTCACCATGGGAATGTCTGGTGAGTATCAAGCTGCAGAGCATCAGTTGTTTTGTAGCTTTATGTTAGACAGGCTATCTTGTCTGTTCTGGGACTGGCTGGCATCTAAGGAGCCAACTAACAATGCAAAACAAAAGTTGACTTATAAACACAATAAAAACAACACACTGCTGTGAGACTGGACAACGACTGACACTATTACCAACGGTGTAGCTTCTGCGTATCCCGTATCATAGCAACAACACCCGGACACAACGCGACCTCTTGAGCGCCTCAAACGCTCAAGAGGTCGCTGGTGGACACAGACCCTTGGGGCTGCCCCTTGTTCAAGAGCACCATAACAGAAGTTTTTGCTCGTTCACCAGATTTTGCTCGCCAGTCACAGGATCTGGCAACACTGTTATCACAGATTTGCTTCTCTGACTTTTAACCTAATCTACAGTCTGCCAGTTGGCCTCCACTTGGTGTGCATAAACTCATCAAAGGGAAGTAAACACAGACAGAATGGTCAGATACCGCAGATACAACTAAAACTAGAATTACAAATATTTTCCTCAATGTTTATTCAGTTCTGTTAGGACTGGCCACAAGCATTTTTACAATAGAGTGACTGAATGTCTGTTAAACCTTGAGCATATACAGTATATTATCCTTTTTCTTATGTTGTTTTTTTTCCAGATCACCCTGTGACTGGCTGGCAAGCACTAAGCAATCAATTGGTGGATCACAAACCACATGTTTTAAGGTCCAGGTGCATAGTTAAAGTGGCAACAAGGACACTCATTTGCTAAAGGCCAACATCCATCCTCCTCCCCAAGGAGCGGCTGTAAATGGGGAAAGTTGACTGAATACATTCTTATTTACAGCAGTAGCCTGGAGTGGTAGTTGCAGGGGGTGGCAGTGTTATTCACACTAACAGCTGGGAGCTGCTAAGTACAACCACAAGCCTGTTTCAGTGGCCACTGATCAGCTCCACTGGAGCTGCTGGAGGTTAAAGGCCTGAGGGAGGGGGAGACTCTTCTCACTCACTTATTTTAGAAGCTCCATTAACAAGAGCACTTCTTTTTCTGTTCACTTGTGCCATAGCAGAATAATTAAGTGTGCAATGCTGGATTTATTGAGTGACATAAAATGCCTTATGGTGTGGGAATTAATTAGAACATCAAATTGTCAATATTATAAAGATCTGATGAACTTGACTCCGCATTGACGAACCCTTAATGCTGTAAATATCGGGGAGTTGCTGTGCAACAAAGTGTAAAAAGTGTGCTGATTATTTTCATATGAATACTATTTTGTATATATATATTGATGTATGTATTTAGGTATGATGAAGACATTAACTAAACTATGGGTTAGGAGTTGTACCACTGTAAATGACTGCAGTCTGTATTTAGTCGTCTATGGTTTTAAGACCAAGGACCACAACATAAATAAGTCTTACTGTGTTTTAAACATTATCTGATAAACTAAACTAAACTGAACGGCCAGATGGAAAACACACAACATAGACACATTTCTCTCCTATTACAGTTCTTCCAGTTTTATTCTAACATAATTTCAATGTTTTACATAATATAGGCCTTTCATACAATTTTGGCATCACACTTCAGTGAAAGTTAGTTTGTTTTTACATCTTGCGGACCAACTTCCTCAAAAGATAAAGTTCTTAGAGTTTGTTGATTATAGGGAATGGAAATGGCCACTTTCCAATAAACATCTTTATCTAAGTGAAATGAAGATACAGTAATTACATGAAACTCTACTTTTTTGTGCAACGCATTTCATTCCTTTCAAGGCTCTGGCAAACGGAGGGACACTTTCATGGCTGCTCTTATTCCTATGTTTAGACTCTGGTTTATGGATGAAAGATGAACTGGATATCATGGCACACACAGCGGGAGAGTTATGGAGAGGAGGTGGCTTATTTACAAACAGATGCTACTCCATAATGACTGTGGCGGTCCTTGGCAATTGCGCGCGTGTGTGTTTGTGTGTGTGTGAGGCCTGTGGTTCTTTTAGTTTGTAGGCTACATACTGCAGTCGGCTGTCACTGATTGCTAGGTTGAAAACCATGGGCCACACAAGATCAGATGAAGAGTGTGTGTGTGTGTGTGTGTGTTTGTGTGTGTAGCTTCTATTTGCCTCCTGTATGTTTTGAACCAGATTCTTCTGCATTTAAATCCAAGTTGCTCCCGCTTGTACCTGGAAGAAATAGCAAATCATAAGAGACGCACCTCAAAAAATCATGTCAAAGATTAGCGTTCAAAATTAGTATTTAGTAGATAAGTATTTATTTCACGCATATGTGTTTGCGTGTATGCATATGACAGCAATTTATGTGTGTGTTTGTGTGTGTGTGCGGGTTTTCTGCTGTGTATAAATGTTTGTGTGTGTGTTTTCTTTCACTCCACCAAAATGTTCTTACTTTCCCAGCTTCAGATTAATGTAGCAATATACAACCACCGGAAAGCTCCTGCAGCAGTTTTAATTAGTAATACTAAACAGTTGAAGGAAAAATCCATATCGATCGTCCGCATAAACACTCGTCATTGTGCACTATTGACATTATGTTAAAGGCGTCTTCAACTTGGCAAATATGTTGACTTTGCTGCTGCTAAAAAGGTAGAGAGAATCTGGGTAAAACAGACTGTTTTCCTTTAGAGTTTCAGCAGGTGTCAAAAAGACATTCTGTTATCAGCTCATTATTTCTGTTAAGCTTTGAAGAACGAAAGATAGACAGAATGAGGGGGGAGAGAGAGAGAGAGAGAGAGAAATGAGGGGATTTTGTTATTCGCGAGATATTTTCCCCGCTAATGAATTCTGACCTTTTCGATGTTTACTCGTCCCTCTTCCCCGCGCTGTGCTGGGTTTTTGTAAAGAGTGGGTTTTGAAACAGAAACGTCACCTTGTGTAAAGTTTTAAATGAGTTGTGTTTTGGGGTTCTTACTGAAAACGTGTCATTAGAGTTAGAAGAGTGGAGGTTTTTCTCTGCATGAATGTCTTTTCTCTCTCCCTCTCTCATTCTGTCTCTCCTATTCATCTTTTATTTTGCTCTCTCACTTTTTCTCTTCATTTTTTCTCTTTTTCTGAGCCTACCCAACAGATGGGAGAAATGGTGATTTATCTATCTGGCTGGCATTGAAAGCAACTATCGACACACACACACACATGCACACCCTGCTTAACCTTCTCTTAGGCACACTGCTAACACTTAATTAATTACCTCGCCTAAAAATAATTTTCTCTTAATGTCCTTGATGTCCATCATTAGCACTCGAGCGTAATTTATTGCTAGACCCATTTTTTAACCCACACTTGCAGTGCTAAACTTACCTTGATGCTAAACTGCACTGGTGTGTTTCTCTTTCTCTTTCAGTAATGAATATCTTACATAAGAGCTGTAAATGAGTTTTGAAGCTGTAAAGGTCTGTAAAGCTTTGGTCTATGTTTAGATGCAGGTTCAATCCTGTAATGAGAGGAGTGCTAACAAGTTGCTTTTTAACTGTTTCCAAATATTTAATGATGACCCACTAACAAGCTCATCCTGAGTTGTGCTCCCACATAAATTCTATAGGCTGCTCTACTGTTTAGCTCACACTGCAAAACATATTAAGGCACTTCAACTTAAAAAGTTTCCCTGCTGCCTTAAAATTGGGAGTTGACTGAAATAGTTCTGACTCGTTAGTCAAAGATCATTAGTTGTAGTGAAATTCAGACAATAAGTTCAACCATCAAATGTCTAGTCATGCTGATAAGTGTTTACAAGTTGAATGCATTAATTGATGAACTGCATTCCAGTGTTATTTATTCTTTCAATAGTGACGAGGTTTTAGTGCAAATCTATCACATGATTATTACACTGTTTGGCATAATATGCAGCTGCAATACTGCAAGTGCTTGAAGTGGATACTACTTGTGTAATAGAGAATGTCTGCTTCACCTTATTGAATGTTCAAAATCTGTAGATTCTAAATTTTATCATGTGTTTTTTTTTTTTTTTATCAGAAAATTAACCTATAATTCACCTAAGATATAAACATAACAAGTCTCCATCCTGTAACTTCATTCAAACCAGAAGAAGAGTTTCTGGAGAATTAAACCAAATGCAATGCATACTGAGAAGTCCGCTAATAAGCTAACTGTGTTTCTTAATAAACTTTACAATGATCAGTTTAGTGAATGCTTTATTAGGAGTTCTTTCACCTCATAATTTTAAGTCACAAGACGTGAACTCATAATTATAAGTCACAAAGCTCATAACTGGCACTTATAAATTGAAATTGACAAGCACATATACTGTATATTATATACATAGTGTTAATGGTTAAAGAGTTGATTTAACTAAATTGCACTATGAGGTTTTACAGTGCAGTGCGTGGAGGTGGTCCAGTTTAGCTTAATGGGCAGAGCATGGCACTTCCACTGCAGGGTGAGGTTCATTCCCACTTGGCCCAACTGTATTAAAAATGTATGCATCCATGCTGCTCTAACATGCCTTGGGTGAAATGTCCACCAATTGGCGTCTGTTACAGTATGTATATCACAAACATCCACTCGCTACCACTCAAGGACGATACTCCACAGCTCAAAGAACCTTACTCCAGATATAGATGTCGTGTTTAATCTTTTCCATATCTTACGTTCAGGGGAGACAAGCTTCATTAATGAGTCGCGGTCATAAACCCTCAGCATGCAAATGCTTTGCATTCAGATGATATTCTGCAGTTTATCCATCTTAGGTTGCGATCACAGTTTGTTTTCTTTGGTCTGAATCAGAATCAGAATCAGGTACAGTGTACAAGGAATGTGTCATGGTGCAGGTGTCAACATAAAAATGAATAAAAAAATAACAAAAATGTAAAACCATACTGAAAAAGTTTAATTGTTGCATTTTTATATTTAGTTTGTTTAGGTACAAACTGCCCAATTACAAGCAAACCAGGGCTTATGAACAAAAGTTCCATAGACTTACAAGTAGCTGTTGTCTTGGACAGAGTTTTGGTAACCTGTCGTCCCACCAGGTTAGAGACTTTGGCAGTGGGGTCAAAAAACATCTGACTGGAATTGGGAGAGCCGGGGCTTTTCAGCCATGACAGCTATTATTAGGGAGTGATAATGATAGAGTACAGTAAAAAATGCCATTGCATTATTGTCAATTATTTCAGAACACCACCAGGAATTTTCAGTTTCTCCCTGAAAACAAATACCCGCAGGGGTTGCGAATGGTCCCAAGTGTTGTGAGGTAACAGCAGTGGTTTGACAGTGAAACCTGGGTACGCCACTTTCCATGCAAAGGTTTGGATTTATAAAAAACAAAACACATTTGACCTCAACGAAATTTTGACCTATGCATACGCACATTTTGGACACACTGAGAAATGGCGACTCCGATGGCAAAACAGTGAAATCAAGTAAAATGTTCTTTCAAACAATTCTGACCCTAACCCTCCATAAGAAATTACATAGACTTTTAATAATAATATCCCAGAGGGGCAGCCAAGCCTTAATCATTTATTTGTTGCTTGAGTCTAAACGTATAGTTTTCCCAAAATGCATCTCCCAACTTGAAATGAACTTTCATTAAATGACCATTACAAGCCAATATTATGCATTACATTGGAGTTGCAGTGATATAAATTCAAAGATACAACAAGAACAGGCTTAGTGATACTCTGGGGGTGACAGGCTGCTGTGTGGGAGGAGGCGGAGTCGCTTGTGTTTGTGAAGCAGTAGAGATCCTGTCCGGTCTGCCCTGCTGGTTAGACTTGGGGCTCTATTTTGTCACAATGGCATTTTCATCAGACGCACATATTGTTTTTTTCTGGCCTACACTTGTTTGGTATTTTGGTGACTCGCCATGAACTTGACTGTCAAAGTGAGAGGAGAGGCACAGCGGAGGGGATGTGTCAGGACAACATGACCTCACACAAACACGTGAAATGAAGACAAACTCTGAAACGCAGATTTACATGCTGTGGACTCGTATTATGGGAAAATAACATTCCTCCGCCACGAATTGAAATATGTTCCTCCGCCACAAATTTAATTACATTCCAAAGTTTAGGCAACCAAAACAACTTTGGTTAAGGTTTGGGTTATGGTTATGGTTAGGCAACTAAAACAACTTTGTTGAGGATAGGGAAAGGGTTTGGTCATGGTTAAATAATAAATATGTTCGCTAAAAATCTAAATGTCATAAATGTCATAAATGCTGGAAATTGAACTCTGGTCACCAGCAACAAAGTCTTCAACCACAACACCTCCATGTAACAGTTTTCTGCTGGGAAACCTTAATTTTAACACTTTATATGCCACCAACACGTAATTTGGTGTTAACAAAACGTGTTCATTTCACGTTTTTCTGTGAGATCAGTTTGTGTCAGCAATGATCAAGCAGGTGCAGTGTGATCTTGGTGTCAAGGATTACCTGGATCTGCGCTTGCGTGGCCCGCCTGCTCACACCGGGTCAAAGGCAGATGGTGTAAGGCGCAGTCATGTTCTGTGGTATTTTTTTTTTTGGCTTTACCAAGATCATGAACAGCTATTCAAAAGCTTGCCCATCCTTTCTGTGGATGATATACTGGCCAATTTGACTTTGATGTAAATTCCCTCAAGCAGGAAAAAAATAAGATACGACATTTTTCATTCATTCTAACTATATACACATGTGGCTGTGGTTGAATGATTGTCATCCAACACAGAACCGTCACGGTGCGTTCAGACGGCTGTCGACTCGATCAACACTCTGTCTCTATTGAGCCGATCAACCTGTCAGACTCTGCCGACGCGCCAGCTGTCAACCAGCTTGTCGGACGAGAAAAGTTGACCAAAGCTGAACTTGTGGCAGGCATTGACCATCAACAGCCAATCAGATTTCTGTGCCTACTCTGTTTCCTACCGACATGACAAGAAATGGAAAAAAAATGGATGATGAGAATTTGATCACTGCTGGTTTTCCCATGCTGTATAATTATTACAGGAGTACAGGAATAAAACACTTAAAACGACGCGTGAATATCAGTGGCCTCCATTGTTGGTACTTATGATGAGTTCTTGTGTGCTGTTTTTAGCGAGGGAAATACTCTAATTGGAGCTAAAGTATTACATTTTAGTACATTATTACCTATATACAGCCTATTGAATTTGGATAACAGTACAGTGTGTAAGCTAACATCAAGATGCACACGTTATTCTTTGATAGCAAAACAAAACACAGCTATACATTACAAAATTATGTTTCTCCATGGGATGTTATCCCCATAAAAATTTTGTTGCTAAACGACATCAAATTTGGGAACTCCAGCACCGCCCACAATGCATCAAAAGCGGTCAACCCATGAACTACATTGATGGCAGTGTGAACGCAGTGTCATCATGCACCATAACACACACACAATGAAGACTATGGAGTCGACTGCATCCTCTATAGATGTCATGTACTGGCTGGTGGATGCCTCCCTCCTGTACCCAAACTGTCCCTGCGGTTCATCTAATATCATTGAACTGTTTCCTACAATGGTTCCCCTAGGACCAGAGGAGCACGGTCACCAAATGTGTTGTCTCCTCCCAAAGCTAATTTAAGGTGCCATATATTCGCTTTTGGTGATTCTGCACCTCCCACACAAGGACACCAGTTTCCTCTTGGGAGAAGTGTTTGTGGTGGATCCACTTCGGACTGTTCTCTCTCTCATCACCAAATTTTCAGAGGCACACTGCATTTGAAGGGAAGAAAAAGAGGTAATTTGATTGGTCATAATGCTGCCAGCATCTACCACACCTACTGATAATGTATTCCTCCTATTCCAAACATCAGGTACGTCCCATACGCCTGCCCCATATGCCACTGACTGCACTTTGCCATTGATTCACGTACACAGAGCCCTTGATGTTTTCCCAGCTGTGTGTGTATGTGTGTGTGTGTGTGTGTGTGTGGGGGGGGGGGGGGGTGGCGGGGGGGCGAGATGTTGACTTGGAGAAGTAAGAGTTTATTCATCCTCCTTCTCTTTATCAGCCTCCTGAAACTTAAAAAAAAAAAGGAGGGGGGGTGATCATTAGAAAGTATAATTTATTTTTCACTATACAACTTTCATATCAGTTCTCCTTTTATAGCTTTCTCCTTTTCTCCTTGCTCAACACACACACACACACACACACACACACACACCACCAACACCTCCTGTTTACCCGACTAGTGCCTCCCCCCACCTCTCTGCCTTTGAGAGAGTGAGAAGAGGTGAGAACACCCCCCCCACACACCCTGCTCCTCCTCCGAACACGTTTTTCTTTAACACAAACAACATTCACACAAAATAGTCTTAGTTTGCTCTTTGTACATAAAACTGTGTTTGGGAAACTGCAATGAAGGGGTATGTTTTTATCAGAAAGCTGCCTCACTGTAGCAGCACTAAGAGACAATAATAATAATAATTTGCAAACAACACATAATGAACCCTATTTGACGATATGAGAATAATCCTTATCATTTGGACATCATTGCAACAAAGAATTGGATCAAATGCACATAGAATGATTGATGCCGTATACTTACATGTTCTCAAATCAATCAATCCCATTTTGATAATCCATTTCTTCATCTGTGATCAGCTGTCCAGTCCTGATGATGATGATGATGATGTGCCAAGATCACCTCCAAGATTTATTTTATTTCTTTTTTATTCCATTTTTGGACATTTTGTGAACGGATGATAATTATTTTATTGCTCTACGACCCTTCTGCAGGTCGGGTCTCTCTGTTTTCTCTCCAGTCGCTCCTAGAATTAACATGTCTCCACTTCATTGGAGCGTTTGTAACTTGACCCAGACCTTCCGCCTTCGTTGTTATTCATTCTAGACCTGTAATATGAGACTAGGGAGGGGACCTATGCAAATGACATGCAGATTTGACAAAGCCCAGCTCCACCTGGGCATGGCCGACAGGCAACATTCAACATTCAAGTATTGCCGGAAAGTCCGAAATTTCAGCTTTCCAATGCAAAAACAAACAAACAAAATTGTGCTATCATATATGTGTTTGTATCATAATCGGTTCAGATTTTATACAAAAAAATGAATAAGGCATGGCATCTGGGCCCGTCGGCGGGTTGGTCAATTTTAAGGTGCAACGCTACATATGCTAGGAGGAAAAACTCACCACTTTCAGTCTTCACATCAGTCGATCTCTCCATAGTGTTGTCCTCTGGTTCAGCTGAAAATTTGAGTTAAGTTTGAGTTGTCTCGTTTAGGTTTCTACTACTGTATGTCCATTGGGTTAGAGAACCAAGGATTTGGTCAAGATCATCATACCAGATTTTTCATCACCTGAGCTGCCACTTTGCTGCAGGGTGTCATGTACTTTCATATACTCTTGTCATCTTTCTTGACTTTAATGTGGCATTGCTCCACTGCTAGTGGGAATCCTTTCTCCCTCAACTCCCTGGTAAACATCCTTTTTTTTCAAGGAGTTCTGAAATGAGCTCCTTTTTTTGTCCTTTGTTCGCTTTGTTATGCTAGGCTTTCCAGGCATGAGTAACTGCTAGCTATTAGATGTCATCACCTGTCTCCTTATCCCCATTAAAATCTTGCATTTTGGAGTTATTTCCCGCAGTTAGCTTGGATTACATTCTTTTTGAAGAAGACTGAGACTCACCTTTTCAGGCATCTCAGTGCAGTTTTCATGCCACCTGAATTTGAATGTCATTGTTCTCACCTGCCCAAACAAACTGAACTAAAGGAGTAAACACGCCAGAGTTCAAATCAATTGCTCCAAACATGCTTAATGTGAAATTGCCCTCGCATAAGCTTGTAAGGAAATACCAAATTTTATGTTTCCTAATAACAAAATGTCCTATGTTTTTGCCTTTACATATTGAGATAGTATGGTGCAATTTATTGTGGTTACCATACCTTTCATTTCCAGTCAGCAGTTATAACTGTATACTATTGTTATACATAAGATTACTTAATTGGCCAATTTTCACAATTTGTCCCTTTGAGATATACTAACTCTTTACCCCTATGTATGTGCTTACATGAGAGGTCAGAGCTTTGGATTGCCTGCAGTTGCATTTTCCCTGAAGCAGTTTGGGGTTCAGTGCCTTGCTCAAGGACACTTTTGCAGCAATGGCGGGCAGTATAAATGTAAATCCTAAAACTAACCAGATGCCAAATCATATCACAGCCTGAATAAACCCTCATGTGGGTGCTGGGGATCAAAAGAGCCTCTTACCTCCAACCTGCATACCATAATACAGGGCTCTACAGTGTGAGTATTTCACTCGCATTTGCCCCTAAAAATAGAAATGTGCGAACCGGAAAAATAATTTACGAGCACCGTGTGCGAGTAAAGATTACAACCTACCGTAATCTTTTTTTCCCCCCGCTGCTAAGTTAGTTAGTCCCACATTCCACAAGCCACAATGCACCAACCACAGTAGAGTTTTCTGTGATGACACAGCCGGTGTCAAGTGAGAGAAAGGTGAACAACACTGGAAAAAAGTATCGATACGATAGGCTATAAGTTAACATGCAGACATCGCTAAAAATGAAGCCCATTGATTTTTATTTTGAGCGAAAAAGAGATGCGGAGAAAGAGGAATCCAGCGAAGGGGATTCACAAGGTTCAACTAATGAGGCTTCTTCGCAAGGTTTACCTGAGGCGGCTAATGTTAACATGGCAGCTAGTAACGACGGGGCGGCTGAGAACAACGTTAGCGAAGCTACTGACCCCCGCTGTCACTTCAACGTCCACTGGAGCCGGCGGAGGGAGAACATACAGATTTAATGTGAATTGGCTCAAAATGTTCCCATGGCTACAGTTAGAAAAACAACGTTGTGTTCTGCAAATATTGTAGAGGGCAGAAACAGTCATCGTTCGTGTCAGGAAACCCGCATCAGAAAAGAGATAGCGTAGCGAAACATAACATCTCGCGGCGGTATATCCAGTGCAGAGATCTGTACCTGTTGAGACAGGAGAAACCATCTGGCACAGTGGCAGCAGCCTCGAGGAGGCAAGTGCTGCTGTCTGAGGAGGAGAAGAGGAGGCAGCTGAAAATAAAGATAAACATTGCATACTTCATTGCGAAAGAAGAAGATCCTTTCGTCAAATTTGGGCCGCTTGTCACACTCCACCACAAAAACGGAGTTGACATTAATCCCACATACGACAATGATGTAAAATGCGCGGAGATGATCGGTCAAATTTCTGCCATAATGAGAGAGAGCCTGTCAGCGAAGCTCAAAGCCGCGACGTATCTAGCCGTTCTAATAGACGGAGACATTGATAGCCTATATCCAACACCGAATGCGAGATTGTCTACGTGCGCTTGTTGGAGGATGGGAAGCCAGTCAATCTCCTGGTCGGACAACAGACCCTTGAGCACTCCCATGCCATCGGTAAGCTGTTTCTCTGTATAGGCTTTATTCTTGTGTAAAGTTTAAGCATTATTCGTAATGGAGATAGAATTTAGTTTGTCAGAAAGACTTTTCTATAATTGTTTTTTTGTGTCGTCATTCGTGGTGTTTTGGATGCCACCAAGGCCGCATTTCGTGCTGTTTGCCCAGAGGAGGATGGAGGGTCATGGATGAAGAAGTGCATCTCCTTCGGGGCAGATGGTGCCTCCGTGAACATGGGCCACCGTGGGGGAGTGATTGCCCACCTGCAGAGAGAGGCAGGGAGGCAGATAATCCCAATCCACTGTATGCCACATAGGTTTGTAACTAATGAAAAATGTTGCTCTATGATTTAGTTTTATTTGCTAGCAGAGAATATTAAACAATACTGTGTGTGTGTGTGTGTGTGTGTAGAATTATTGTTTTCTGTTGGCACAACAGAGAGGGGGAGAGAGAGACGGTGAATTGTTTGGAAGATTCTGTTCTGACTTTCACAGGCTAGAGCTGGCAATACTGACCATTCAAAAGAAAGAGCCAAAGGTGTCTGTTGTGTACGAGCTTCTGCATCTGATATGGAAGACGTATCACTCTATGGTCTCGGGCAAGAGCTCGGTGTGGATATTTGCACACCCTCTAGCATCAAGGGAACTCCCTGGATCCCCCATGTCCACAGAGCCCTCAAAGTGTTCCTGTGGCATGGACAAGACAAGGACCTTGCCACTGACCAAGGCCAGCACTCCGTTGTTCTGCAGCACATGGAGCACCTGTCCGTAGCATCAACAACAGCGGAAGTTCTAGGGCGGGCAAAGAAGGTCAGTTTTACACAGTAAATTTAATACCACTAGTTTTAAAAAATAGGTTCAGACTTAAATTAAGTTTCAGAATCAAGTAATTGACAGGTGGCTAAGGAATACATTTTTGAGTAACACTTTTATTGTGTATTTATTTACTCACTACTTAACAGAAAAAACAGGAAATGGAGAATACACTCTTTTGTGTATTCTGCCATTTTCTCTCAGACATGTTTGAGGAGCTATCCTCACTTAGCCTCACCCTGCAAAGGAATGACCTGATCCTCCCCCAAGCCACGTCAGAGCTGAGGAAGACAGTGACCAGACTGGAAGCACTAAAGTTTAGGGCAAAGGCAGGAGGCATGCTGGAGAAAATCCAGACCATGCTTGCTCAGCAGCAGGGTGATGAGAGGAGATTCCAGGTGTGTTAGGATGAGAGTTTGTTAGGATGTAAGAGAAATCAATGATTAAGACAGATTCTCAGTGTGAGAATCAATGTATCCGTTGCACAATAGAACGATTTGAGGATAAGGAGGGAAATGCAGTGAGACATTTCATTGTGTGTTGGTGTGTGTGTCTGTGTATGTGTGTGCGTTATTTCTGTTAAAGGGAATAACACTGAAGGGGAATCTGAAAGGCTTCACGGACCTCACCAATCCCCAGCTGAAGCAGCACATGGAGGCGGCCATCAACATCGGCGTGGATGATCCCAAAGCCAGGTTTGGTGGTTTGCTGAAGGATGAGGGTGTCCAGACCCCAGTGGAGTCTTTCAGAGTGCTAAACCCTGACACATGGCCAGAAGACCAGACCAGCCTTCTCACCTTTGGTGATGATGGTGTGGCAGACCTGGTGAGGCATTTCAAGGAGCCTCTAGAGAGGTAAGAATTTATTTGACACTGCATTGCCATATGAGACCATGTTATGTTTGCATATTTGCAAACTCACTTGCTCTGTTCAACCTGCATCTTGGTGTGCAACATGGCTGTGATCCAGGATGAGTGGCAGGGGCTGAAAATCCTGGTCAGCCACAATTTCAAGGGCAAGTCTTACAGTGGCCTGTGGGAGACCATGTTGACAAAGGACCCCTACAGGCACAATTACAAGGTAGGCCAACAGTACTGAGTGGCTATGTATGGTATCCTTCTATGGTTGGTTTTGATAAGTTAATGGTAAGAGTTTAAATTAAATTGAAAGATATCATCTTTTCCCTAGAACATACTGGAGTCGGTGCAGCTTATGCTGGTGCTGCCCATTTCAGCTGCCCAGTGTGAGCGAGGCTTCTCTGCGCAGAACCGCAATAAGAATTCGACAAGAAGCTGCCTTGGGGTCTCCACCACCGAAGACCAAAGAGGATCAGCCCGGAGGGGCCTTCTGTCGAGGAGTTCGATCCCACTCCTGCCGTGGACCGCTGGCTGACCTCTAAGTGTGCCAGATGGCCAACATACAAAAGCAGCTGGACGACCGATATCCCTTGCGTCTAGTAGGCATGGGCCAATGTGTGATTTTGGTGGTATGTGCTATTGCACAGATGTGTGTCCCTTAGTACACACACACACGCGCGAGCAGTATAAATATGTATGTAATAAATTGTTTGTTAATAAACTGTGTTACTTGAACATTTTTCATTTGATCCTAAATTTCTTTGTGCGCTCCTAATTTTTTTCATTTAGGAGCACATGTACTCCTTGGGGAAAAAAGTTAAGCAAAGTAAAGTGTAGAGTCCTGTAATAGAGAGAGTGTTTACCCTCTAAGAGCTTGTGGGATCGGTGCCCACATCCTCCAGTTGTGTTTGGAAAGCAAGATGGCAGAGTGAGTAGGAAGACCGTCCTTCAACTGGAGGGCCCATGTTCAAGCCATCATTAGTGATTGGTTAGGGGAAAATCACCCCCACACACACACACACACACAGAATGGCTAATGAGGAGGCAGTCTCAGGCAGAATAATGGAGTGAAAATAAAATGGGCATTCGGTCTGAATATCGGGCTACAACTTACCAAAACATTATACTTATGGACTTACTGCCCTTACATTAGTTATTTAGCTAACCTAGCTCGAAATAGTCCCCTAACATTTCTGAAATGAACTCAAAAACGTACTACTCTTAATTATTCAACAGTACAGTATAAAACGACAGTCAATGTTGCAAGTGCAATCACATTGTTATAGTCTAGACCATTCGTTTTCTCTATCTTAATGCTTTTCAGGGTCACAGGGGGCTGGGGTTTATCCCACCATCCACTGGACAGAAGTCAGGGAGAGACAGGTCAGCAGTTGAACACATACAGTAGACAAACAGTCACATTCATACTTATGGGCAATTTAGAGTTTCCAATCCACCTGACTTACATGTCTTTGGAAGAGCGGAGGAAACCCATGTGAACTCGGGGAGAACATGCAAACTCCACAGAGAAAGGGCCAGAAATCAAACCCAGGTCCTTCTTGCTGTGAGGCGACAGTGTGAACCACTGAGCCACTGTGCCCCCCTTTCAAGGCCAGGGGTTCTTAACCTTTTTCAGATGGGAACCCAAATTGATCCATCTGGTTTAGTCCATTCAAAAGAAGGCTTCTAGTATGGAAAAAAAAGGAGTCCAAGGCACATTTGGTTATTAGTATACCTTTATTAAGCTGGGCTAAAACATTAAAATAGCTGGTGACCTACATGTTGCGGTGAATTTGAGCCTGATGACGGCCTTCGTAGCTGCTATCATATAATATCATATAATAGCTTTTCACCAGCTATTTTAATGTTTTAGCCAAACTTAATCAGAACATGCTCTGAGGAAGGTCCATTGACCGAAAGCTTAGCTGAATAATAGTACTTTTGCATCTGACAGAAGTGTGCGGATAGCATTTTTCCCTTTTTATTGCTATGCCTTATCTTCCAGTACCTTCTCTTTTCAGTGTGCGGTTGATTTTGTTTCATTAGCCCAACTTCATCAAAGCTTTTTTAATAACCATTGAAGACAATGATCCCCGTCACCAAAGAGCACCAGCTGAAGGTACTAGAGACACACAAGCAGCGTTCCTTTTGTTATTTTGTTCACAAGGATTCTAGTATTTGTGTCACTGCACACCTACCAGGACTGGACGTGTGACCCATTATCTTGACCCATAGTTTATGACAGTCTCATTGAACTATAACCGTCAGCTCATGTAATTTAGCACTTGACAGCTGACTAGCACAGACTAGCAAAAGCTGGCATAGCAAAAGGCAATGTGACCAATGCACATCATTCATGGCATTAACTTTTGGATCCTATACTTCCGCTTGGCTAAAAGAAAAAAAAAAATATAAAAGTGTCTTTGTTTTGTTTTTTCAAAGAAACCAATGTCAAAACTTACTTGCACACTTTGCGCACTTTTGCACACCTATAGTGACAGGTGTGCAGGAAGATCACAGACAGATCACGACTTGAAAGAAATCCAGCACACTGTCTTCACTTCATTTCGGATGACCGAAACGTTCGTACGATTAATACATTTCTCTGCAGTGAGGACAGTGTGTGGGACTTCATTCAAGTAAAGAAAACAATCTACAATTCACCATTAGGGTTTTGTTCATCCTCCAGCTCACATATTTCATACCAGCTATCCTCCTTTTCATCCCAAATCCACTGTGATCTCAAAACTCAGTTTGTTGACCAGCGTGGTGCCAGGAAAAAGCCCGCAGGCACACAGTGAGAAACTAAGACCACACTGAGACCACTCTCAAAACTCCAGTGTGTACCAAGTAAAAAAAAATAAAAAAAAACCTTTCTATTTGATGCCAGATCAAACACAAGCCAGCCAGTCAGTCAGCCTGCCAGCCAGGCGGGCAGGCAGGCAGGCAGGCAGGCATGGCGGTGTCAGTGGAGGGAAAACAAAAAAAGAAGAGGAGCTGCTGTTGCAGCTTTTCCCTAAAAGCTCGTTAAACCCAATTTAGCTGTCACAGGGATGAGGTAGGTGTGTGTTGGGTTGTTTGTGTGTATGCGTGTGTGTAAGTGTGAGCGTGAGAGAGAGGGAGAGAGAGAGAGAGAGAGAGAGAGTGAAACAGAGAAAAAAATCTTCTAACAGCATCACAGCCTTGCTTCGCGAGCTGTCACAGCAACCAGCCAATTAGCCTGATGGCCAATGAAAAGTTAATTTCCTCGGTCTACCAACAGCGCTTTCTGGGTTTGGTGGGGTCGGGGTGAAATGGGGGTTTCAGAGCACCCTTTAAAAAGAGTTCATTTTAATTACACAGAACAGAGGTTAGAGATGTTAAATCTTGGAGAGCAAGATTGTTAGTGAATGTCAATTTGAATGCCAAATCACACTACGTCATGAGTGGGAGCGAGAATATTTAGTCTTAGTTTCAGTGTCACAGGTACAAATCAGATGTTAAATCAAAATGAGTGTCACAGCGTTAAGTTATAAGCCAAAATATTACAAGTATTTATGGGCTATTTTTACACAAGCAGATACACCCACATTTAAATTATCTATAGGGGGGACACTCAGGGGCACTTGGGCAGTATGGGGCACTGCCAAGACTGATCTCAATTCCAGTTGTAATGCCAAATCCTATGCATCAATACATACATCAGTAATGGAGGTCATTCAGACCAGGGAAATGTTTTGAAGACTGAAAACATATTTGAATGAACGGGAATGTTTGATAAACGCCAACCCTAACATATTCACTCTTGTCCCATAATGAAATAGTTGCAAATAAATTGCATTACAATTATGCAATGCAATTACCAATACGCAGTATCTGGTATAACTATTACTTGTATGATTAAAGTCCCCATGAAATGAACTTACTTTTACTTCCTGGAAAACAGAGTACCTTTAATGGTGACCGAATTGTGTACCAGTCGGTCTGAATATCAGTGTGGATCAGGTGGTCTGGTAGTTAGTGAATGCAGTTCGTACAAGAGGTGGTGGTTGGTACAAAGAAAAGAGGTGCGGTTCGCCTCCCGCTGAAGCCAACCCGCCACCTAGTCCAAACTTTCCTGAATTTCCCCAAGGGGATCAATAAAGTGCTATCTTATCTTATCTTAAAATAAAAGTTCCAAGCAATAAAACCATTTGATTTTTGAACAATCCCACCCCTCCACCCCTCCAGTCAAATGAAACTGTCTTTCTCTCCCTGACTGATTTTCAATTGGTTTAGACTTTTGAATGATCCCTCACTGTGTTATGTCCCGCCCCAACATCCTGTTTCAACAGGAAACGCATCAAATCAAGGAAGTAAAGATGCGGTTTCATGGGGTCTTTAAAGATGGGCGCCAGCATAGACATCCTGCTTGGATGTTAAAGGGAAAGGGTTTGGATGAGAACGGGTACGTCTTTAATGTTTGGTTGAATCAACAGTAAATGATGTAATCCCAGATCTACCTCCATCCACATGCTCTCAGCAGTGATTAGACCTATATCCATTGAAACGATACCTACACAACACAGACACTGCACCTACACTTGGGATTACACTGAGCCCAAAACACAATGCAAATATGATGCACATTTTCATGCATTTATTGACACAATGCAGCTTTACATTAACACCATTATTAAACAGGAATTTCACTGTAAACCATTCCATTACAGCCTGATATTCAGACTGAATGGCCATTTTTTCTCACTCCATTATTTAGCCTGAGATTGGCTCTTAGTTAGCCGTTCCCTGAACCAATGATGATGAAGTTTATTCACTGGGATAAACCCCTTGAGATGAGCCATCTCGTTTTTTGAGGGGGTCCTAACATACAATACAAACAAAAATGAAAAACAAGAAATTAATCAAAGACATTAAAGTAATAGGAAAGACAAAAACAAAACAACAATCAACAATTCAACAAACACACTAAGACTAAGACAATCAACATACAAACCTCAGAAAGATGAGTACATTGGTGAACACAACCACTTGATGGCCACAGAGAGGCCGTGAACAAACACTTGCCCAGCAAAAATATAATAGAGATAAAGAATATAGAATATACAGTGATTTGTATATTATATATAGGTATAACATGAACAATTTAACTCAAAATAAGAAGACAAACCATTTTTAAACATGTGAAATGATGTCAAGGATCGTATGTTTGAAGGTAAGTCATTCCAGTCTGAAGGAGCCTTAAACATAAATGCTCTCTTTCCAATTGCTTTTCTGACTGTAGGAATGGAGAAGAAGTATTGTGTAGAATGCCTCAATTGATATATTGAGGAATATGATACCAAAAACTGTTGCAGGTAATGGGGATAGTTGAAATGTACACATTTAAAGATGAGTTGCAGCCAATGAATGAATGAACCAATCACTAGCGACTGACTACTTCAGTCACACTGATGCTGCAGCCAGTTAGCTTCAAGGCGGTGACAACAAATCTATTCTGCTGAAACGCCAATGACAAACCGTTGCACGAACGGCTCAAACTTTAGTCCCGCCCACAAAGGCGCTGATTGGCTCGATTGTTGCTCCGATCGAGAACAAGGGGTTGACTAGAGCAACACCAGACTCTCGACAAAATCTGTAGAGTGGGCGGGACCCGATTCAGGAGCCAGGCTAATTCCATTATACACTGACATGACAAACACTCACATCAATACCATTACCAAACAGCAATTTGCGTGCAAACCACTTCATTTACTTTGCAAAAACTCAACTGGGATAAAGTAATTAGTTCTTATATCACTGTGAGTGAGTCAGGAGACAGCTCACCTGTGTATTGGATGGTCAAGAGATGCTGGAAGACTGTTAATGTACACACACTGCACAGGCCACAGTATCTATCAAGCTAGCAGTCTCTTCTCAATGCACAGTCCAATTATCCTTCATTCACTCTGCACTGTGTGTGTGTGTGTGTGTGTGTGTGTGTGTGTGTGTGTGTGTGTGTGTGTCTGAATGGACTTTCTCCTCTCAACTCCTAATTAGTGCCGAATAGACAGAGACTCAAACATTGTGAAGCACACGTGCACACACACACACACACACACACACACACACACACACACACACACACACACACACACACCTGCAATGATTTAATTTATGGGATCTATCTAGTGTGGAAGGCTGCCAGAAGCAGGAGAAATAACCTCTTTTACTCTCATCACCTCTGTCAGACATGCATGCATACACACACACACACACACACACACACACACATGCACTCTCTCTCTCACACACACACACACACACACACCTCCATCTGTCCACTTTCTCCCCAGCTTTCCAAGGCCTCTCGTATTGTTTCATTTTATAAAGCTGAGTGGAAAGTCCATTTGCTCTCCATAGTTTTTTTTTTTCCCCATTCTGTTCCAGCCTCAGTTACAAGGAAATTGGAACCAAAGCTCAACAAACACAGAGTCCAGGACTCAAACTGTGCTGTCTCACTATGTAATGGATGAGGATTTCACATTCTCCCGGCCTAAACTCCCATATGCTCCAAATGGTCATGACACCCTGGCACAATACAGATATGGAAGTGCGGGTTTGCCAGCAATTATGACTCAAAACGTTTCATCATATCTTGATACCCCACAGTTCAATGTTTTATTGAACTGTGACACTGTCTCATTTGCATTACATTATTACATTATTTTAATATATCATTTGTCCAAAGCGTCCTACAAAAAGTAAATTTTGTCAACACTTCATTTGTTAAAAAAAACACTGTCATTTGTTAAAACTACTTCATCAAAACTATCTGATATTTTAGATTCTTTAAAGCCATTTTGATCTAAAGGCTTATGCTTAAATGCTTGAAATGAGTTTCTTAGACAAATATAAATAGTGAAGTTGATCCTATGTATGAATTTCTTTCCAAAGCCTTTGCCTTTCCATCAAGGCAAAGAACGGCTACTTTAAGAGAATGAAAAACATAGAACATTCAACCAGGTGTGTCCAAACTTTTGACTGGTTGTGTATGTTAACCCGAACATTAGCATGGTTATGGGTGGGGATTTCTCTACCTAGAAGTACATTCGATTACACTGAATTCAAATTAACTGAGCCAAATATTTATGTTTCCAGAAAGAGTGAGTTTGGTAATTCCATTCAAAAGGAGAAAGCCGGTCACAGTGTGTTAAAGTGGGTTGAAGAATATATAAAAGAGGCTCCAAATTGTTAGGAGAAATTGTTATCAAAGGTAATTCATCATTACTAAATGTCTCCATGAAGGACTTAAAATTAATTTACCCTATGTTTCTCACAGTCACAGAACATATTATAATTATTGGTTTTACCGTCACTGCTGCTGCTGCTGCTGTTATTGTTATAATTATGATTATTGTTATTAGACCAAATTAAATTGCCATCGTTATAAAACTAAAATGTAACCCCATTATCTAACCCACAGGCAGACAAAAGCCAGAGAGAAGGAAACCACCGTCTACAAATGTGAAGCTATCAAGACATGCTACCAAAGTATTTTACCAAAGTATATGGTTGTTCATTTATTATTGTGCAAGTTGATAATGTAAATAGTTTTAACCCCTTGTACCCTGACTTTAGCCTTAAATTTCCCATTAAGTAGCTTCAAAGTTAGAAAAAATAATTTCATAACTGTACAACAACACCACATCCATATTCTGTATCTGCTCGTTTCAAGGCTTTCTTGAAGCTCTAATATACACATTTCCCTGTATGTAGCATGACATATTTGGTGTCTTTAGAAAACTTGTTATCTTGACTAGAATTTAAAATAAAGTTCTGTGGGTTTGAACAAAGCTTGGCCGTGCAACCTGCGTTTGTAATGATGGACCCAGTGACGGTATGTTAACTGTATAAAAGTACAGTTTCTATTTTAAATCTTCAATATGAATTAGGGAGAGAGAGAGAGAGAGAGAGAGAGAGAGAGTGTGTGTGTGTTTGGACATACTATTTTTTTTACTATTTTACTATGTGTAATATTTTACTACACTTTTTCTTCTACTGTCCATTATATCACAATCTTAGATACAGGCTCCGTAAAATGTCTGCAGATTGTCCTGATTTGTTCTCTATGTCTGATGAATGTAGACTTCAGTACTTGTTTACAGACAAAGTGTTTCACCTAGCTCAGTTTGTGTTAAATGGTAAGGGTAAATGCCTAACAGCGTAGGAGGGCTCTTTATGTTTGATGTGTTAAAGGCACAGTCTGTGCCTCAGATGTGCCTAAGTTATGTTTTATAGCTGTAATGTCTAAGGAGCAGGATTGTGTTCATATTTGGTTTGACATTGTTTGACATGTATGGAGGTGTATTATATTTGTTCTTTCGCTCTCTCTCTGCCATTGCTCTTGTTTATGTTTGTAGTGTCTTGTACCTTTTGGTGCTTGACACTTTGAAAAATAAATTACTTACTTTTTTTTTTTAACAATATTTTTATTGGGGTTTTTCAATTAAATCAAATAGTACATATAAAAAAAAAAAAAGGTCAGTCTTGGCAGCAAATACAGTATACCATCAAATGAATAGGCAAGTAAATAAAAACATAGTAATTAAAACAGAGGTGAAGATACAGATGTTACCGTAATTATAATGTACAGAAATCTTGAAGATCACATGGGCTAAATTACTTACTTACTTACTATTTTTTTTTCTTTCATAGATGTAGTGTGCTGAAGTCAGGGTGAGGGGGAGGTTTGAACCACTGCCCCTCAAAATGTCTGCACACGCCCCTGTACCTCAGTGATATATCTCACACCACATGGCCAATATCAATGCGGTCAGGGACAGGAGGAACACAGCATCTGTCATCCCATAGCTAATCTTACCCAGAGAACATCTAGTCTGACCACGGTTCAGTGTCTCTAGAACTCTCAGTCTCTTACACTAAATAAAAAGTTTTCCGTCATCACGACAGATTCCAGTCGTTTGGGTTCCAGAGAGGCAGCAGACGATATGACATCAGTGTAGATCCATAAAAACAGGGAGCAGAGGGGGTCGTTGGCGTAGTGTTGGGACGTCGTGAAGGTGAGTGAAGGCGTCTGCTTCGCCTGACTGATCCACAAATCACTCCACCTCCGAAATACCGAGCCTATATCCCATTTAGTTAGCAGATTATTCAGGCGGGTGGAGCACCTACTTGCCTGCATTCATCTCCAACACGCCTAATATATCACACAGCCTGTATAATCAGTCTTCTACAAAAAATTCCCCAGATTAATTCATTCTCAAATATTGTCTTTGGAAAGGCTTTCGCTTCCTGAGGTCGACTTGGCCACAAAGAGTTTCAGTCATGAGATTTTTTTCAATTTTTTTTTCACACCTGTCTCACTCTGTAACTGGTGTCTCAATACATAAAACTTATAACTATTCATTCTTGTCATTCACGACCTTCGGCAAGACATTCAGCATTTTGTTATACCTGTTTTTGTTTTTTTGTTAGTTGAGTAAATTGATCCATGGCTTCTTATTGACTGAATTAGAAGATTAGTTGTTCCTGATTCAAAATTGGTTGCTTCTTAAGACTTTAAGTCTGGCTGATCTTCAAATCCCTTGAACCTGTATTTTTTATTTTATTTTTTCCAATCCTTCACTTTCCCCTCTCACTGTAACAAGACTAAAATAAACACTGGGAGGTTAGGAGGTTATTACTATGTAATGGAAAATGTATATTTCTGTAGTAGTGTTTCGAGTGATAACTAATTAATCAACCCTTAAAATGATGTAAAGGCTGATTAATTAGTTAATTAAGTGATTTGACAGGGCCGATTTTATGAGAATCTGCAAAATAGTCTGCAAACCAGTTTTGGGTCACTAGAAAAAAAATAGAAAATGTGTGTCTCCTGAGATGAAAAAAAAAAAAAAAGCACACAACATAGTAGGAAACTGACTTCCTCTTTCAATCAAATTTCTTTTATTTTTACAACATGAGCATGTAAAATATGCTTCACAATGGGGTTTCTTCAGCCCCAATGTGTCCCTGTTGGGTGCTGTCACTCTGTTTTTATCTATTTATTTTTGGGTTCTGTTGTTTTTGTGCGCCTCTTCTGTGTGGCTCCACGCCTATCCTCAAGCTCTCCCGTGTTTACTTGCTGCCATAGTTTTTTCTTTATTCCTTCTCCTCCTTTCAAATTCAATTGACTTTTTCCTATTTGCATTCCCTCTCTCTCTCCTGCCCTTCCTTACATGTACCTGCTTTATCATGATTTTTCTTTTTGAATTTAATCAGTTCCCAATAGCTGAATGCTTAGAGGGTTCAACGAATAATTTTACCAGGCATTAAATATTAACAGAATGAAACAAATGTCCCGAGTTCTAAAAAGTGATGAAGGAGTGCAGTAGAGTAGCTCTAGGGGTGTGTAATGAAAATTTAATATTTCTGTAATAGTGTTTTGAGTGATATTTTCATTATTCCATAATGACATTGGAAAGTCTCAGTAGTTGGTAATTAGCCCCCCACCCATATAATAACTCTCTCTCTCTCTCTCTCTCTCTCTCTCTCTCTCTCTCTCTCTCTCTCTCTCTCCCCTCTTTTTCAAATATCATAATTCAGCACCATCATCGTTACTTTGGGAAATTAAAACCCCTTTAAGCAATTTTTTTCACTTTGGTACAACATCTGTAGTTTTTGGCAGCCCATCACTGTGTGTGTTCATGAACAGCCAGCTGCCAGTGTTCCCCTTCCTGGCTACCTAGACATAAAGAGAGCCTGAAAAAAAAACAGAGGGTGTACATTTCATGAGCAGGTAATGCCAGCGCTACACTGTTCACTGAGTCATGTCAAAGTGAGCGTGGCAGAAAATTTAAATGTGACCGTGGGGTTTTGAGCTCAATGCTGATATCTAATGGGCTTCAGTTTGCCAGTTTTTGAGAGCAATAAAATGGTTTATCCTGGAGGAGATAGAGGAATATGTGTGGTGGCCTGCAAAAACCCTTCACATGAATTTTCATTTTTTGATATTTCCATACATTAGAAACTCTTCCCTATGTATAACTTTTTGAATGACTGAGATAGCTCTCTCATATCAAACATTATGAGTATTTTAATCTGTTATGTGTCTAAAAGTAAAAAGTGAGAAAAATGGCTTTAAGCATTCCACAACATTTCATTCTCTCCAGTGGCGTTCCACCAAGTTAGTCTACAGGAGAGAGTAAGGAACAAACACACCAACACTGAAAACAAATGCAATATGATTTGTTTTCCTCAACAACATGGACTTGGTCACTTCCTTATAGCAATCTGAAATCATAGGATTGTCTTAAGTGTGTGTCTGTGGATGTCCTTTACACCCATCAGACACCTATCTATCTTTGCTTTAGTGGTGAAAAGGTAAACAGGAAGAAGGCAAAAATAGAGTGGAGCAGCCTAACAACGTTTCGGTCAAGCGACCTTCGTCAGGTATCTGGTGATGATACCTGACGAAGGTTGCTTGACTGAAACGTTGTGTCATTTATTAAATTCTTGTTAAGTGAAGATAGTGTGCGGGAGTCTGATTTATACTTTGTCCTGCTCCTCCGACACACCTGGCGCATACGGTTGTGCAAAGATCACCTTTTTATACAATAAAGGCAAAAATGAACCACAAGTACAAATTTAAAAGATGTGGATATTCCTTCATGACTATAGTGCTACGGCATTCAGCTTCCTGTGGTATTTACATTCATAATCCCCTGAAATAGCCGAAGATTGCTTGCTAGCTTGGCTATCGCTAGCTTGATTGTTAATGTTAGCCTAGAAGGCAATGTGGGGTCAGATCATTTCACTTGTTTCCAGTGCAGTTTTACCTGTTTTGAGAATTTTCTTGAATAGGACAGAATGTCACTTGATTAAAAAAAACATATTTCTTTGCATTAGAAACATCTGAAATGTCAAAAAGTTATCTCAAAAAGGTATTATTTCACCACACATATTTTTCACTTATTAGGAAATCATATTTTAAGACTCAATACTAGGCTACATGGGTTGTTAAAATGGAGATTTTTTTGCAGTCTAGGCTCGGGGTTCAAAAGATAGCCAATCACATTAGGCCTACTAAGTAATTCAAGATACTGACAATCATTTCTAGAAAAGAGTTATCTCATCTCATTGGCAGAGTTTTTCCTCTTGGTTGAAGAAAAATAATATTTGAAGGTTGAATATGAGACTTGTTAATATCGATGTTTTTTGCGTAGATGCATTTGGAGAAACAGGTAAGTAAAGCCTCTAAATTGTAACCTTTTTTTCATTTGTTATACTGTGAATCCCCAGCACACTACTAGCCCTGACTTCACTGTCTGGGCCACACAGCAGCCCTCATTTAGCTCTTGAATCCCTCCAGCTAAGTAAAGCCCATTTCTATGGGAATAAAGTAAAATATGACAAAAAAAATCCACAGAAAAAGTCAGTCCTCCACTCTCCGTCTTGCAGATGCACAGGGATAAAAAGTGTCTGGTGTGAATATCTGGGGGCGAAAAAATGCTTTGCAAGCGCGGCCATTCAGTTTCTACGCCTGGTGTGTATAAGCCTTGACAGTTCAAACAAAAAGAAATTTGATGCACATTTTATGCATTTTTTGGAGCCGTACAAAGATGCTCTGATAACTTAAGTAGTTTGGAAGAAGGCTGAAATGGAACTATGGGGTCTAACTTGGTCTGTGCTTGGTTTTTGTACAAACATCAATGGAGTTTTGAGTATTGACTGAATTAGAGACACAACACAACACAACACAACACACCACATTTCACAGCTGTGTGTGTTCCTCTTTCCTTGTAACTACTTCAAGGTCTCCTGCTGTGAACAATGTTTGCACATGAAAAAAAGTTGATTTACACTGGAAACAAGTGCAATTTTCTAACCCCATTGGAATATTGTCTAAACCTAAAGTCTAAATTTGGCAAATTTAATTTTCATAATTGAATTGAAAATGCATAAGGTCCTCTATGTTTTGAGCAATATGTAGTATATATAAAACATTAGCAAAGTATGTAGCACAAACCACCATTACATTACACAACTCCTTACATTATACTCCTGCCACTGGTTCCTGATCTTTCCTCCTCACCTGTTGTTCAGGACTTTGATGGACAGGTGGGTAAAGGTTTTTAGTTTATATTGGGGAACTTTAATGATGTCGGGGTTTCATCTGGCAGCCATGAAATGTAAATGTGCCTGGTATAATATGGGTGAAATAAATTTAAATAAGTGAATACACTCACAGAGAGTGTATCTCAAATCCACGTCTGGACTGTGTACAAGGCCAGAAAAAGTAATCCTTTGTGTGTTAAATCAGATTTTAACATATGCAGGTATATAAAATACTTTGTATACAAAAATACTTACAATACACAGAAGAAAACAACAACTTAATAAAAGCAAACAAGAGCCCTTCATCTGTTTTGATAAGTAGCATATAGTCATGCCTTCTTTGACTTTACACTTAACATTTTGACAAGGGATCAGATTTTATTGTATTCAAGTATGTAAAACTAAACGAGCAAGATATTAAGAATGCAAACAACAGAACAAAGACATAAAAAACAACCTTCAGACGTTTTGATCAAATTGCACAAACTCCTGTTGCTAAACGAGATGCTGTTGGCATAATTCTCCATTTCTCAACCTGTGATTAAAGACAGATGCTTCTCTAATTGCTCAAACATGCACTAATGATGCTGATGTTATTTACAGCTTTGTGATCCACTGCATGTAATTATCTGAAACATGACCTCTCCCTGTCCTTCATGGAGAATCGATGAATGCAGATGGCACACTGGGAAAGGGAGTGTTGGAGCCGTGGGACGCGTGGCTCTTGGCAGAGATAAGAAGAGGTGACGTTGGCTCGTTGACATGGATGGATAAACTATGAATTATGGAAGTATTTATGTTGTAATGCACATTTATTCCCTTTGTCTATCTCTTTTTGTCTATCTTTCCCTCTCTCGTATCTTTCTGTCTCACTCAACTACACACAAAATCTACACTGCAAAAAATGCCCATCTTAACAGGTCATTTAGTCTCAAATTCAATCTTCAAATCATATTGTTCTTACTCTAAAATGAGGAAAAATCTGCAAATGAGGTGAGATAACGCTGCTCGTTTCCAATGCAATTTCACTAATTTCAGGAATTTTCTAGAAATCAGTGTCAGTATCTTCAAACAAGTCAGAATAAGGCAGATCACTGCACTACTATCAAGAAAATGACACTTGATTCTTCAAAACAAGTTGATTTACATTGGAAACAAGTGCAATTTTCTAACCCCATTGGAATATTTTTTTCATTTGCTATCAGAAAATTACAATTTTAGGACTCAATAATAGACTAAATGACTTGCTAAGATGGAGATGTTTTTGCAGTGTAGGATGAAAAGGGGAAGGTAAGAGGAGGAGAAAAAGACAGAGGGAAAAAGAAAGAGGGTGAAGAGGCTATGTTGGCTGACATGGGCACGGGTGAATAAGCGATGAATTATGGAAATGTAGCACGTAGCACATTTCTCTCCCTCCCCGTCTTCTCTCTTTATAGTGGTGGACATCAAAAAGCCCTCCCCGTCCTGCCGTTACCCTGCTACCCTGCTTCAAAAGTACTGCAGTCTGTTCTCTCTGAGAAATGATAGAAAAAGCTCTTCAGTAGACATTTCCCGGTAGAACTGCACATTTACCACAGAGTTGGTTCCACACCTCAGGGTTTTCTGATTAATTCAATCAGATTTGGATAGAACCTTGTTAACAGGTTATTGGCCTCCTGGAGATATGTTACACTAGATTCTTTAAGAAAAAAAAATATTTTTGCACATCTAAAAGTCTTGAAGCGACAGGTGTATAGCACAAAAACCAAACAGGTAGATACTGAGAAAGAAATATAATCCTGTACACTGTCTACATTTGCATTAAAAATATCATAATATAATATAATATCACATTTAAAGAAATAATTGAGAGGAAAGCAGGTTTTGTGCATCCACATAGTTTTATACGTGGATGGAAATTAGTTGTGTGGGCTAGTGCAGCCATTAAATACAAAATCAATCAGGTATCAATTTCTTGGCAAAACTACATCTATGTTGAATACATAGGCTATCAACACAGCAACATGTCATCTGCCTACCAAGAGTAAATACACATGCAGTTTGGCGGAAAAATAAATAAATAAATAAATAGGTTATCCTCAGCACATAAATTAAAAGTTGCCACTTTGCCAGTTTACTGATGTTGTAGTGTGACATGGATGAATTCGCGATTTCAGTTCGCTACAAAAGCCAATTCGAAGGGTTAATTTGGCCACATGATACATCGTACGCATAACAAAATGTAGTGTGAGAGAGCCTTGTGCTACTGTGACTAGTGTTTTCCAGTCAAATTAAGAAAAATGGGGGCATCCTGGTGGCTCAGTTGGTCCCATGGCGCGTACCACATAACCACAATGTCCTGGGTTCGAATCCTGCCTGGGACCTTTGCCGCTCCCAATCTTTCCTGTCTCTCTCCACTATCAAATGAAGGCAAAAATGCATTCAAAACACAACAACAACAACAAACCCTGGTAAATATATACATTCACCTTGGTAAATGTGTACATTTACCTTAAATGTGTACATTTACCATTTTAAAAAACATTTCATTAGACCTGATATCTGACCTGAACATCCATCATTGATCGAAACGTTGGCATGCAATAAAGAGTTAAATCGTACTGTGTGCAGGTTCTACTTTTTAACTGATGTTCGGCACTTAACCCAGCAGCCACTGTCAATGTGTGTTTAGTTAATTCATTTACCATTTTCCCACACTTAACCACACACACTCCCACGGCCAACATCATCCTTGTCTGTGTGTGCGTATGTGCATATATGTTTGTGTGTATGTGTTTGTGTACATGCCTTTGCATATACACGTGTGTGTGTGTGTGTGTGTGTGTGTGTGTGAGTGCGTGCGTGTGTGTACTTGTCTGCTGATGTGTGGCTGAGTGGTCATGCAGGTGTCAGCAGTCTGACCCTCTCTATGTTAATGACACCAATTAAAACAGCTTTAATTACTGTTGCCTCAATTATGCCTGCCTCTGCAGTCCTGCCTGCTTGAACCCTCCCCAAACGCACGTAGGAAAGGATGAGTGCACACACACACACACACACACACACACACACACACACACATGAACAATACAAAGACACAAACACACATTAATGCACACACACTTCACAACTAGACAGCACTCACAGATGATCACAGATGTGTGCACATACAAACAGATACACATGTGTAACACACATGGGCGCGCGCGCGCGCGCACACACACACACACACACACACACACACACACACACACACATAAAAGCACAAAATATGCCACTGTCCTGCCAGCCAGCCTATCCTGCCTCTCATAGCCAGATGATGCTTGGTGGTGATGATGATGTTGATGCAGCTGGCACATGCGTGTGTGTTTGTGTTTGTGTGTGTATGTGCAGGCATGTTCACTGCAATTATGACAGAGAATGACTGTGTGTGTGTGTGTGTGTGTGTGTGTGTGTTTGTGCCTGTGTTGCTATTCCAGTCACAGCCCACCTGAAGGGCAATGTTGTCAGTCACTACTCCCATTCTTACTGCGAGCGGTCATCCAAACATATTGTGTGTGTGTGCGTGTGTGTGTGTGTGTGTGTGTGTGTGTGTGTGTGTATGTGCACACGCATGTATGTGGTTCATTACTCTGTAAGTGGAAGCCTCCTCTCTGGCTCTATAGGGCAGTAACTGTCTCTCAGTTTGCATTTGCAGAGTGAGTACGTGCATGCCTGTGTTTTGTGTGTGTGTGTGCGTGTGTGTGTGTGTGTGTGTGTGTAGTGATGGCAAACCATATAAGATTTTTTTCCTAAATACATCTCCATCAAATGAGTTGTGATTACAGCCATCTGTGCTGCACTACACAGCCCCTGTGATCTAGAAAACGCTTCCAGAGCCGGCGAGGTGGGCACGTCACAGCTCAATTGGACTTGAATCCTCCATCTTACTTTGATCTGCTCTCGCTGTCTTCTGACAGGCTTTGGAACAAAAGGAATGTCAACACTCAATCAAAATTCTGCTTTTAATCTAAGAAAAAAAAAATATATTTAAAAATCGACCAGGGGATGATGTAGAGAGGCAGCATGTCTTTTTTCTGTCTGAGTTCCTATTTCGGTTCAGAGAGATCACAGATATGCTGCAGTTATATCTGTAAATCTTTTCTTTAACTCCACAGAAACCCATGAAAATCAACAAATTAATGATAATCAAAGAAGTTAGGAATTTATTAATTTAACAAGGGGGATATAGGGCAGGTAAAATGTTTTCCCTCAGATTCATCCTTAAATCTATCTTGTCATGAGCAATGTACTTGATTTGTAGGATATTAGCAGTGTTTTTAATATGTTTATTATGCCATTCTTGTCTTACTTCACTTCATTATTATACACTCTTTTCCAAAATAGAGATAATATGAAGCCATTTGACTGAATTTAGCACTGCCACAGTCTTTATTCAAATGAGATGCTAATCCTTGAAGTCCGACTTGTTTTTTTCTTTGAAAAGTTGCTCCATTATGACTTTGCACAGCCTCTGGTGAAAAGTCTCCATTCCCTACTCTTTAACAGCAGCACGCAATACATTTTCAGAAAACAAAGTCACACATCACACCTCTCAAACTGTGTATAAAACATCACCATTATGACAACAGATGCGGTGTAAGATATTAGCTCCTATAATGGCGAGAAAGAATGATCCACAATGTCAAAACACTGGTGTTATTGTCCTTTAATGAGGGGAATGCGTTTCATATTTTGTCTTAACAAGGAGATGTCATCACCCTTTATCCTCCCGCAACTTGCACCCTGCTGTTAATTCACAGCAGTGGTCAGAAATAAACAACACTGTTAAAGGCATAAGCATAAACCTATTTGTTTTCGTCCTGACTTCACCTGTGCATTAGAAGAAGTGAAATCTTGTTTTCTGAGTATGAGTATTCCTCTTTATTCCTCCTTGGTACTTTCCATGTTACTGTACAGTATATCTCTATAGCTCCTGTGAAAAATATTTTTGGATGCGTGAAACCTCTTCTAATTACCTGAATCAAAAAGTCACATCACATCTCTCTTGGTATCATTCTCATTGCACAGGAATCAATTATTGGTGACTTATGTCAATTTGTAAACCTATAAAGTTCAGACAATGTAAATATGTTACTTTTTTCTCATTCATATCCTTTTTACTGTTGGATCTCCAACCTACACCAGTATCCACAGTATCTGACTTATTTTCCCCTTTGAGGATCAATAAAGTTTAGATTAGATTAGATTTATATTAGTTTAACTAATCTTTACTGTATGTGTCTGCACCTAGACTTGCCTAGAAAACCAACATAAGTAGTATAAAATATATACTGTTATGTACATATGCACTGAAATTATATAGTTTGTATACATAGTGCAGGTGCTCTGCTTTAGCACCCTGCTAGTATTCTATTTTCCTTCTTCTTCTTTTTTAATTTTATTTTAATTTTATTTTTTCTTTTGTCCACTCCCTCCTTGCTCTGTGGATTGACTGTTCTAGAATAACACAAAGTCTAAGCATTGTAAAGAAACATAGTGTACTGAAATTGTGAAGTGCAGTGTAAGCAAATGTTAAGTTTTATGTCTTGTTTTTATGTTTTGTGTGGAAGAGGTAAGAGTAGCTGTTGCATCATGAACAGCTAATGGGGATCCTAATAATAAACAAATAATCAGTGGTGGAAAGTAACTAAGTACATTTACTCAAGTACAGTAATTAAGTACAATTCTGAGGTACTTGTACTTTATGTGAGTATTTCCATTTTATGCTACTTTGTAGTTATACTCCACTACATTTTAGAGGGAAATATTGTACTTTTTACTCCATTGCATTTATTTCACAGCTATAGTTACTAGTTACTTTTCAGATCAATATTTTAAATTTAAAACATTTGATCATCTTTATAAAATAACTATAAAATAGCATTGTTATAGATTAGACTACCCAAAAGTGTAGCTAAATTGTTAAGATTAGCTTCACGTTGACAACTTTAAAATGCTGCTTACATGTACATGTATGTCAATAAATCAGTATTAATATTCCAATAATTTATGAAAAATATAACTCTCTAAATGAGGACAGTTTGCATAATGAGTACGTTTACTTTGATACTCTAAGTACATTTTGCTGCCAATACTTATGTACTTTTACTTAAGTAAGATTTTGCATGCAGGACTTTTACTTGTTTGTTGTTGTATTGCCACTTTTACTTAAGTAAAAGATCTCAGTACTTCTTCCACCACTGCAAATAATAAACAAATAGCTGGCAGAGACTGGGCCCCGACGAAGCTCTCCACCTGACTCCCAAACTCCTCCTTGTCTGGTGGGAGGAAGGCTGGGAACGGGGACCGGGTTTGTAGTATTGACCACTGATGGATACGCTGGGGTGGGGGGTGAGGTGGAACACCGTGTGAGAACTCCTGCAGTAGGTAGCTGCTCGATCCCAGGAATTTTGGAATCAACTCCGATTCTGATTCCAAGTATGGGGAATCGATGGAGTCAATTCCAAGAGTCGATTCCAGACGAAATACACTACCAGCCACACTGGTGTAGAATTAGGCATTTTCTCAACAGTCAGTGACAGTGTCTAATACCTGGTCTAACCTCTCCCTCTCCCGCTCTCTGTCTCTGTTGTTGGGTAAACTTGAGCCACTTGTACACTTATCAGAATCACCAGAGAGGAGTTCAGCTCTGGGATTCACTCATATGCACATTTTCTGTACTGTGTCTGAATGGATTCTTGATCCCCAAATTCCTGGAATTGAAGAGTCAATTATTTTTGGAATCCACTCCCAGTCCTAGGTATGGCTGCAAGCCCACAGCCAGCAGATTACAGACACTACCATTCACTGTAGCATGCTGGATCACACCATCTAGAGTTAATAAATATGGCAAGATGTTCTCCTTGTTTCCCTCTGTCCATTCACACCAGTTGAAAACCCTCCAGCGCGGCGATGGAGTCCCGTGTGCTTTCCTGTAGCCGCGTCTCTGCGAAGCACATTAGGCTGCATGGCCAAAATTCCCACTCAGTCCTGGCCAAGGCAATCCGTCTTGTTTGCCAGCAATTTCGCGTTCCCCATGACGACAGATGGAAGCTAGGGTCTGAATCTACATTATCTCTCTCTCACCTTCAGCCAAGCTCTCTTCCCTCTCTGTCAAGCCTGCAGCTCTGTTGTTCGATTCTGCAGAGTGGCTGCTGGCCTCGGAGCGATCAGCTGCTCCCAGGTGTAGAACAACCACATATTGTATAATCCAGTAGTACCACAGAAAGGCAGTGAAAGAAGGTGAAAATGTACAAAAATAAAGAGAAATGTGAGGCAATGCAATAGTACATTCAAGCAGAGTCTGGTGTTGCTCTAGTTAACGGCTTGTTCTCGCTCAGAGAAACAATAGAACCAATCGACGCCTTTAGGGACCAAACTAAAGTTTGAACCGTTCGTTCAACGGTGTTTCATTGCCATTTCGGCAGAATAGATTTGTCTTAACAAGGAGATGTCATCACCCTTTATCCTCCCTGTTGAAATCAAACCCTTAACCAATATATTGTCTTTGCAAAGACAATATTTTTTGTCAAAATTGATATTCTTGGTAAAGTTGGTAAATCTGCTAGCTAACCCTGGATGTAGAAGGTAACTGGCTGCAGCATCAGTGTGACTGAAGTAACGTCAGAGAGGCCGGATGCGTCAGTCACTAGTGATTGGTTAGGAGAAAATCAACTCCCCCCACACAGAAAACTGCTAACGAGGAGGAAATCTCAGGCTGAATAATGGAGTGGGAACGAAACAGCCATTCAGTCTGGATATGAGGCTAGAGAATAACATGGTAATGATAGAAAACAATGCATGAGCCTCTGCAATAGTCATCCACTAGTTTGGTGTCATCTTGACAAACATACTGGCATATAATTGGTCTGCTGTTCCTCAGGTGATCATTTTGAATGTCAAGTGATATATGTAATTATCTACTGTGAATGCAATCTCTACTAGTAGCTGAATTGTTTCAACCTTTCATTCCATTGCTCTTGATGTGCTGAATTTCAATCCTGTTAATTTCTTCCTGACTTATGCTGCACATTTAAAGTGCTAATCCATGAGATTCTTCTTTTGTTTTCTTTTATTTTTATTTCAGGGACATCTTTGGTGATAAGTGATCACTGCTGTGGGGTTTTGCACTGCATTTCCCAAAAACAGTGTCGCCTGTACTTTGTGCTGTTCTGTTCTGTGAAGCAATATAACATAACACCATAATTTAACCCCTTTGTCTGTTCAGCTATGGTGGCTATCACTGTTCATGCTAACTACCCATCTTCTATGTACTCCAAACAAACCGCTGCTGCTGCTTCTGTAAAAATAAAAATCTCTTCCTGTGCGTCAGAGGATTTTTCCCTGGAAACTAGATGCTCCTAGGTGCTTAGAGCAGCAAATGTTAAATGTTTCATGAGCTGGGCACAGATTGAAGCACCATTGAACCACCACCAAAACAGACATTTATTCATATGAAAATGACAATGATTATTACTTTAAAGCATTGGGAAACAGACACAATCATTTTGGTTCCTAAGTGCATGGCCATGATTCAGCTATGCTTTTGCGTTGTGCTTACCATTTTATTGCTCTGCATGAAATTCAAATCTGTCTCCTTCTCTTTTACCTCAACTGCAGACCAAAAGCACTGAAACTGCAGTAATTGTTTGGTCACTCTCATGTTTCTGAGCATGCGTCTATGAATCCACAGAGTTTTCGAGTTCACATTGTTATTCCATTAGCTCTCAGACAGGCTCTCACATTGGAAATACCATTTGTCTGATATGGCATTTTAGCTGAGCTTGTTTGAGGTTTAGGCCAGAAGGAAATTGCCCTTTTTGCAGCAAAGGGTTCAGCTGCTAAAAGTATTAAAGACCTACTTCAAAGGTACACAGGAACATTTCATAAAGCTTATAATCCATTTTTCATTTCTGAATTCTTTCGCGATATCGAGAATATTGGTGATCCTGTCCATCATGCTGTCCATGTCTTCAAAATTTTTTTATTTTTTTTTTAAAGTGCGCTGAGCAGTACAAATATAGCTGCCAATTCCATGACAAAGACTGACCAGGACTGAATTCAGGTGAAATCATTTCTTTATTCCACTTTTTCAACCCACTTCAGTCAAGAAGGGGAGACGTAGATGGAAGGGAGGAGGTCATTTAAAGTAAAGATTTTTCAAGCCTTGCGACAATTCAGAAATGGACTCAACCAAAGTGGGTGCAGTAGAATATGTGAAAGGTGGACCCAGTATCTGTGTAAGCAAGTGAAAGCTTTTTTCTAAAGTGTCCTGCAGGGCATTTTAGGAATTGTCTTCATAGCTTCCAAAAAAACATAAAACATATCTTTTATCAGAGGTTATTTCACAACATAAAATTAATTCATGCCCTTAGCATAACTAATTTTATGCTTCTATGCTTTATCCTGTGGCTCTGCCCAGAGAGAGAGAATTCTATTCATCCATTGTTACCATGGAATAGATCATTTAATTGGCACTGTATCCATTTTTTTAAATTCAGATACAAACAGATACACACAAAGGCTTGGAGCAAGCTTTCAACACAACATCACCATTATGGAGAAGTGTAAGGAAGTTAGCTGCAGACCTGTATAAAGCAGCATTTTGCAAATAATTACTACTGTGTGTTTTATTCTGCTGAATAACAGATAGATGGAGAGTGTCGCATATGAGACAAAGACAATTGTGTGAGGGAAGGTAGCAATCACAGATAAGTATACAATACTGACTTTCAATAACTTACCTGTGATTTCCAGTGAAGTTTGCGGCTCATAGTGGAGCGTAAACTATGTGCTGTGGCCTTGGCCCGTGCTGAGCTTGGTTTGTTGTTATCAAGTGCAGGGAAGTCATGGCAACAGCAACCGTGGAAAGCAGTCAGAAGTGAAACAGCAAGGCTAAATGTGCGGCAGACAAAGCCCATGAACCCCTTAAATTTCCCAGACAGAGTTTCCAAGACAGAGAAAACATTTTTTTTTCCATACTGTACGACAATGTCACATACATATCCTGTATCTGTTCATTCCAACGCGTCATTGAAGCTCAAAGCTGCTTATATTGAGTGAAATATTCAAACCCAAGATGCCATTACAACAAAAAGAAAATCTCTAGATGTGTTGTCCATCATTTTATACACATTTCCCTGCAATTTAGCCTGACATATTTGGTATCTTTGGAAACCTTGGGACTCTTGACTAGAATTTAAAATAAAGTTCTGTGGGTTTGAACAAAGCCTGGCCGCACAACAACAGTGTTTGTAATGATGGATCTACTAAAAAGCAGGTGAATATTGGCATTGTTTTGTCGTCGTGTGTATCACAAATTCCCTGTGTTCGTTGTCTCCTTCCATAATGCCTGTTGTGGGCTTTATTGAAGCCAGATTCCTTAGCTAATCTTTTCACATGACAGACAGAGTGAAAATGTTGTGTCCAATTCATGCTATTGTCACATAATCCAGTTCATGGTGGAGGAACATAATCTTACAAATTTGCTACATTACATTCATGCTTATCAGGATATCAGGATACGCTTCTCCACAGGATTTATTAATGATCAATACTTGGGCTGATCTCTATGATCTCTATGGATGTTGTCTCTCTCATTTGGCCCAGGATTTCCCACGTTGTTGCACAAACATTTGCATAAATACTGGAATAATAATACAATTGTAATGGATACAGTCAAAGCGCTAATAGGGCTTAGAGCAGTCATAGATTCTTGAAGAGTTTTCTGATTAGAGATGAGGCAGATGTGACAATCCTTGGTAGCATGAGACCTTGTATCAAGAGTTCAGAGAATCAATTTGAGGATTAAAAAAAAATGGGTTTGGCTTTCGGTGACAGGGCATCTTTTTGATTTAAGGTTGGATGAATGATAGCGGCCCTTAATGAATGAGCTAAACAGAGTAATGGATTAAACCGAATGCTCACTAGGAGGGAAGCAAAATGTCTGTCTCAACACCCTGCAGGCGGCGGCTGTGACATCAGGCTGAATAAAAAGAATTGAGAGCTCATGCGTGTTTGAGTTTTGTTGAGCCTGTCGGCACACCTGCTGCACATGGCGGCACGGGCCCGCGTGACACTCGTGCGTACAAGTGGAGCAATCTGCTTCTCCAGACTCGGCCCATCCCTTACCATGACGGGGAGCGTCAAGCTGCTGGCAGAGACAGACCCCGAGTCCTGTTCTGCTCTCCGTAACGTCGGCAACTTTGCTTTCATCTTGGAAATCTTCCATTAATTGTAACGAGGAAAAAAACAATCGATCCATCAATTTCCCTCCATAAACAACAGAGGGGGTGTTTTGGTCCAATTAGTGGTACAACAGCTGGGATGCTTATAATCATACAACGAGATGCATAATTCATCCTTTCTATCTCTATATGCATGCTCTCTCTCTTTCTCTTCAACTTGCTTTGGTCTCTCCTGTCTTTTTGCTTCCTCCATCCTCTCACCTCTCTCTCTTTCTCCTTCTCTTTTTCCTCTCTGACACATGTGGATGTGCAGGAGCCATTTGGTGACACAAGAGACAGAATCTACATGTCAAAGACTGTTTACACGGTGTGTGTGTATGTCTGAGTGTGTGCTCCAAACTCTGTCCAAGGGGAACACACAAGTTCGCAAAAATGAACCTTTACTCTCTCTCTCTCTCTCTCTCTCTCTCTCTCTCTCTCTCTCTCTCTCTCTCTCTCTCTCTCACTCTGAATCCCATAGTTGGAACGGGTGTGAGAGTCATGTGAGGCAGAGGCAGTACACACACACGCACACCTGCAGAGAGTCTTTATGTGCTTTGAGATTAGGATTTTTATATGCATTGTGTTTGTATAATGAAGCTAATAGTACGGTGTGGTGATAAAAGCGATTTGTCATCAGGATGCTGTATCAGCAGCAAGGTGACCGCAGAGATGTGTATCAGGACGCGGTTATCACTGATGTACAGCGGGCTCAGGCAAAAAACTTCTTAATCATAATGGATTTTTGTTTTGTTTCGGAATAGAACTCTTGATATGTTTCTATTGGTGCACACAAGAGTCAGGTGCTTTGCCCTGATGAAGGTCTTGTGACTGAAAGCTTGGCACTTGATTTATTAAAGAAACTTGCATGGATCTAAGTGTGCAGAACCTTCTTCCTTAATACTGTTCTTCGGTTCTTCTGGCACCTTAGCGCATTCAATAGTCGTGAGTGCGGTGATGTTCTCAAAGAATGCACACAAGAGTCAGAAGACAGGGCCTCTGGGTAAAAATGCCTTTGAAATTTCATAAAATGCCTATTACATTAAAAATGAGGAGGCTATTAGGAGTAACCTTTTTTTGCTTTTTTGTGGAGTTGCAACATATTCATATGTTCAGGGTGAGAAAAATTGAGTGTTTTTTTTAGGGAAAACAACCGAGCATGCAGCCTGAAGCCGTAGAAAATGTTGGCACCACATCCCACTGTATTGTTTCATAGTTCAATAAAATTGCTCCTAAAAGGACCAAAATGCCTCTAAAAATCAGATCAAGGGTTAAAGTCGAAGTTAATGTCCAAAACTAACCCTAACCCTGGCACACACTTACTAATTTTACTTGCATAACAACCTGTGAAGTTAACATTTTTACAGACTGGATCCTACACAGTTTATAGATCAACAATGATGAAGATCAAGTAATGATTTTGCCTTCTTATATTGTATTGGTGCACACAAACATTTTCCCCCCGAATTATTTTTTGATGGGGTGGAAAGGCCTCCTTTTTTGTTCAGGGCCAGTGTAAATTTGCCTCCCATAGCCTGAGGGTTAATAAAGATGCTATGGGGACGGCAGCCAGCTGTGAGGGTAATGCCTCAAATCCTTCATTCATGAGAGATACGGATGCCGCGGAGCTGAGTAGACGTGAACGAACTGAGCTCTCTAACATATCCTGTTATCTGATTTAAAACAACGCTGAATTCAACTTTCGTGTTGGGCCAATTTAATCTAAAGTGCTTAACTAACAGATGAGGAATGGACCGTCGACAGAAAACCAAAAACAGAAACAAAAAAGATGGTCAAAGCGATGAGGAATCTCTTGCTAGTGATGCTGCAGCTAACATTAGCCCCCACGAGGGCGCTCACGCAATGGACATTAACCCAACACTCTCCGAAACAGAGAATTCCGTTGGCATGCTTGCTGTTCTAATCAGGGAAATTCAAGAGGGAAACAAGACTCTCTCACAGACAATCGAATCGAAATCTGCGCAACTCCAAACTTCCATCGATGGAGTGAAAGCTACCTTGGAGGGCGTGCTAGCAAGGGTTAAGGAGGCTGAGCAACGCATCAGCGGCACGGAGGACACCATTAATGGGCTTGACCGAACTACTAAGCAATTGCAAAAAGACAACGACTTCCTCAAAAATAAAATTGATCAACTGGAGAATCACAGCAGGCGGAACAATGTACGTGTGGTGGGACTAAAGGAAGATAGCGAGGGCCGGGACCCTGTCAAGTTCTTCACTGAATGGATACCCGAAGTCCTGGGCGCAGACCTCACCGGACCGTTGGAAATTGAACGCGCCCACAGGACCCTGAATCCCAAGCCCACACCAACCGAACCTCCCAGACCTGTTTTGATCCGTCTGCTTCGATTTCAGGACCGAGAAAAGATTCTGCGACTTGCAAAAGCGAAAGGAAACATCACTGTTGACGGCAAGAAAGTCAGCTTTTTCCCCGATATGAGCCCAGAACTTGCCAGGCGTCGCAAACAGCTCATCCCAGCCTTAAAAGCTATGAAGGAGAAGAGCATCACCTGTTACCTCATTTACCCTGCACGATTGAAGGTCCAATGTGAAGATGGACGAATCCGCCTATTCGACACAGCGGGAGATGCGTTTAAATTCCTAAAGGAAATGGACCGGGCTTGAATGAAGAAGCACCGTTCATGGGAACGTTACATCGGCTCAATTTACTGGATGGGTGTCTTTGTGAAGTTAGTAAGGGAACTATATGCTTAGCCTACCTGTTACCTATATTTGGAATTGGATTATTTCCATGCCCTGGCACTTAGGGTGAATCGGACTTCTACATCCATTGTTCTCCACCAGTGTATCGGTGAGTGTGCCTATAATCTGCCCCCCCCCTTTTAATCGTGATTGATTTGCGGGAGAGTAATTGACTGATTAGAGTCAGAGTGATACGAAAATTATTACCATTTTACTTTCCAAAAGCAACTAAGGTGGATGTAGCTAAATCCTCAGGAATTGTTAGTAAATATTTTACAGCCTTAAGTGAGACACGTTTGTCTCTCCTCTCTTTTCTACATCTGTAAGTTATAAGGCCTAGAATTTCAGTAGTTGGAATGCTCTTCTGTGGGACAGTTACCTTTGAACTGAACAGAACCTTACTCAATCACGTATTTTTATTGTTATAATTTTTATATATAGACTATAATCACCCATTCACTTGAGCCAAACTGTAACACCTTTGACTTGGCTGTAAATGTTTTCGCCAACTAGAATATAATAGCGTTTGTTTTCTACCACTGTATATGAGAGCTCGCAGGTTCTGTTTAAAGTCTGAGTTAAAGAAGAAAGAAGAGCGAGCAACTAAGTTTCTCTAAAGTGTTTTCATGTTTGATTGTCTGGATAGTAGGCTGACAATCGGGAAGGGCGGTGTTCATGTTTTTTGTTGTTTCTGTTGTGCTTTTTTCTATGTATTGTTTTCCTTTTTGAGAGACATTTGGATCATTACATTTTTTTCAAATAATAGCATCTTATTTGATTACTTACATGAAGGGGATAATTGTCTGGTTACTACTCATTGGAAATCAAGCCTATGTTAAGTCCATTAAAATTTGTAACATTTAATACAAAAGGCTTGAATAGCCCAATCAAGAGGAAAAGAGTCTATACTTACCTCAAGAACCTTAAAGCGGACATTATTTATTTACAAGAAACACATTTGACAGACAGTGAGCATAAAAAATTGAAAAGAGAATGGATAGGTCAAGTTTTTGCCTCATCTTTTAGTTCCAAAGCAAGAGGTACAGCAATTTTAATAAGTAAAAATATCCCGTTCAATGTTACTAAAACCGTATTTGACCCATCAGGTAGGTTTGTTTTGGTTCAAGGACAAATGTATTCGGAATACTGGACCTTAATGAATATTTATGCACCCAATTTTGATGACCACTTATTTATCCAAAATGTTTTTCTCCAGATTACTCAAGCACCAGGATGGCTTCTGGTGGGCGGGGATTTCAATTTTTGTTTGGATACAGTGCTAGATAGATCCTCAGATAAGCCCTCCCCTCTTACCAAAGCGGCCAAATCCACAATCTCTTTCATGAGGGACCTAAATTTGACTGATGCCTGGAGACAGATGCACCCACAGGACAGGGACTACTCATTTTATTCGCACCCACATGACACACATACCCGCATAGATCATTTTTTGATATCTACTCAACTATTTCATAGAGTGTTAGAGGGGTCTTTCCACGAATGGAGTTGAATTTATGTCCCACCTCCTTTTGAGGAGTGATTTCAAGCAAAATAGTAAAAATATATATTTCTATGTGAAAAGTGAAATGAATTACAATGTTGTTTCAAATATTTATCTGTAGATTAGTCTTTAAATTAACAAAAAACATGCACATTAAGTTTATACCCCCATGAAAGTGATGATTTTTGACTGTCCCACATCAGTGATATTGAACTACTACATGAAATATTTCCTAAAACATCTTCCAGTAATATGGTAATTTCAATATAGTTGTGTGCAATTGTATGTATTGTAATATTTATAAATGATATAAATCCATTAATAATGAATTTTAATTATTAAAACATAGTATTAACCTGTGTCCCACGTTTAAAGCGCAACCCTGTTACCAAAACATGACCCCCCCACTAGAAAAAATGGAACATTCCATAAATCAGATATTAACAGGGAGTTACATCATCAAGATCTTTTCTGGACAATGGCCAGGTCACATGTAAGTACCCTCCTTTCATTTCTCTATTTTCACAGAAATGTCATTGTTGGCTGCTTTCGTCAACCTCAGGGATTCAACCCTGTTACCAAAATTATTGTTAGAAAATATATTTGAATATAATTTTTGTTTACTTTATTGAAAATATATGCTTATCAGTAGCTAGCATGCAACATGTGCTCTGTAGCTAGCTAACCCCTCCTGAGTTATAGCATCCTTTAGGCTAAATCTGCAACCCTGTTACTTGCAGCCATGTGCAACCCTGTTACTCATTGTTGGGTAACAGGGTTGCGCAGTAGTAACAGGGTTGCAAATCACATAGGTTTTGTATGAGAACATCCGTATTTATATAAGTATAGTGTAGCCTATTGACATACAGTATAAATAAAATATAAATATTAAATATATTAAATATGCAAATATAAATATTAAATAAAAATATAAATATGAAAACTAGTCCTTGCAAACGCAATAGGGTCCTCCTGTTATTAACATTGTTTACTGTTAATAGGTTTAAAATAAGCATTACCTATTATTGTTATAGTTAAAATTCATGGTATTAGGCTTCATGACAGGTGTAGTTTGTACATACATAACACAACAAATACAATATTTGCAGGCTGGTAGGCCAACACTGACTGCTGCTGAAAAGCAGCGGCTTTATCGTGCTCGACGGAATGCTGACCCTGAGAGGAGAGAGGAGTACCTGAGGAAAGAGAGAGAAAAGTGGAAGAGAGATGTGGAGACAGGAAAGAAGAAGTTGATAGGAGACATGAGTGAGAGAGCACAGCGAAGAAAGCGTAAAAAGTGGAAGGAAGCTCATGAAAGGAGTAAAGCCAGGAAAGCTGATTTGCAAAACCTGACCACTCCACCAGCAAGTCCTGAATTGCACCCAGAGCATCCCCCAGAGCAGTTTGCTTCCTCGGGTCCAGGCTCTTGTGTGTCAAGGTCAGGAGAAAGTCTAGTTTAGTTTTAGGTCATACAGTGAACAGGTGCTTCCTATGCACAATGCTTTTTGTTAAGTGTGTGTAGTTTTGGGATGAAGAGTGTAGTTTTGGGACAAAGAGTGTGTAGTTTTGTAGTTTTTCAAAACTACAAGGGGAATGGCTAGGAAATTGCCTCGACATGAAAACTCTTGGTTCTGCCAACCTGTAATGTCAATGTACACAAGTGTACTGGTAAAAATGACATCATGATTATAACACATTTTATGATGGTGTAGTAGTCCAGTGATTGAGTGACTAAGTTGTTTCTTTGTTTTGTTTTGTTTTGTTTTGTTTTGTTTTATTTCAGGCAACAAGAACTTGGCAAGAAAATAAGACGACGAACTAAGGAGAAATTGCACAAAGAGATCACTGACTTAAAGAAACGGCTAAAGAAACAAGAGCAACGCACAGCCAAATATAGGAAGAGGATCCACCGGATGAGAAAGAAAGAAAGGGAAAGAAAGGGACCTGCCTCACCTCAAGCACAAGTCAACAAGCTGCTCAGGAAATCCTCTAACGCAAATGTAAAAAGAGCACTTTTGTTTCACAAGGTGTTAGTTGAGAACATAAAAAGCAGATACACAAAATCTAACAGTGATAGGGTGAGGCAAATCATTGCGAAGACAGTGACAGGCAAAATCTTTAAAAAATACAGGCTTCAACAATTGGCAGAAAAGTCCCTGGGCTTTTCATATCGGAGGTGGCGTCACCTGTCTGATGGAAACATCAGCAGCTACCAAAGGAAGCCGCCAATCAGAATTGCTTGTGCCCTCAAAGCAAAGATCAGGTCCTTCTACCTCCGTGATGACATCAGTAGGATTACAACAGGGAAAAGGCAAACAATAACAAGAGCCAAAAAAAAGATGCAGAAGAGGTTTCTTACGGACACACTGAGGAATCAACATCGCAAGTTCCTCTCTGAAAATGTGGACTGCACCACCTCCTATTCGCTGTTTTGCCATCTGCGCCCTTTCTGGGTTGTCCATCCCTCACTGGCAGATAGAGAAACCTGCATGTGCAAGCTTCATGAAAATCTAGGGTTTGTTGTCCAGAAGCTGCACCAACTTCGTGTCATTGACCAGTCAAATCTTGATGTCCTTGCTCAGTCTGTAAGCTGTGACACCTTGAATCATAGGTGTATGTATGGGGAGTGCTCAGAATGCAAGACCAGGTGCTATCCCCTGTCCAGCCAATACGATGCCAAAAGCCATGTCTCCTTTATTCAGTGGGCTACTGTTGAGAACAAGAATGAGCAAATGTCAAAGGTCACCCTCAAACAGCAAGTGGAGAGCACTCAGGAGGAACTTGTTGAACTGTTTCACACACTCCTCCAAAAGTACAAACGCCACACCTACAACATCAAGCAGCAGTACCTGTACTGTAGATCCTTGAAGCAGAGTCTCACACCCAATGAATGCCTCATCCATATCGATTTCTCAGAGAATTATGGTTGTAAATATAGCTCTGAGATACAGGCTGTGCATTTTGGTTCCTCCCACCAGCAGGCCACCATACATACAGGTGTGTTGTACACAACCAGTGCCCCCATCTGCTTCACCTCTGTGTCTCCATCGAAATGTAAAGGTCCGCCTGCAATATGGCAGCACCTGAAGCCAGTGCTTGAATATGTCAGAAAGGAGCATCCCACCATCTCTGTTGTCCACTTTTTCAGTGACGGCCCATGCACACAATATAGGCAACGAGGAAATTTCTACCTCTTTAGCACTGAGCTCTTCAACAGGGGGTTTGAGGCAGGGACATGGAACTTTTTTGAAGCCAGTCATGGGAAGGGTGCCCCTGATGGGGTTGGAGGAGCGCTCAAGAGGACAGCTGACAGGCTTGTCAGCCAAGGTACCGACATACCAGATGCTGCTACGCTTTTCCAGGTGCTGAAAGCCTCCCAAACAACCATCAAGCTTTTTTATGTGGAGGAGGAAGCTGTCAAAAGGGCAGTGGAGGTAATGCCAGTGAACATCCCTGCTGTGCCATCCACAATGAGGCTTCACCAGGTGGTCACTCTTGCCCCAGGAAACATTACATACCGTGATGTTAGCTGCCTTTGCTCCACAGAGAAGAATCTCAATTGTGAGTGTTTTAATACAAAGCAGATGTCCTTCAATAATGCAAGCGAGTCATCAAGTGTTGCACTGGCAGACAACATGTGGCAGAGCACAGACATCGAAGGGAAGTGGTGTGCTCTCACCTATGATGGCACTGTGTACCCAGGGGTCATACTTGAAAAGGATGAAAGTCACTGCAGGGTGAAATGCATGCATCGGGTAGGCCCCAACCGGTTCTTCTGGCCCCTCAGAGATGATGTCCTGTGGTACCCCTACGAGGATTTGCTAACTCTCATTCCTGCCCCTCAACACGTCACATCGCGCCATGTTGAGATTGACAAAGAGATGTGGTCAAAACTCCTCAAATATGAAAAATGAATGAAATGAATGAAAACCTGCCTATGCTACCGTGAAGTAAATGTTGTTTGTGACTTGATTAATCTGTCACAAGTTATTCTGTTCATTTGTTAGTGTTATGCAGGCTGTACAAAAATATTTGGACTGCCTTATTGTCACACCACAGCATTTAATACATTTGTATGTTCTTTGATTAATTACTACAATGATTCCAATCCGTTCCTTATTGCAACATTTTACCTCTGGGACCCAATCTTTTTTATTGATATTACCTTGAAACATTAAATAATTTTTAAATGTTTTTATTAAAATATATATATTTTGAAATTGCTCTTGTCCTTCTTATGTAGGGATAACAAACACACACACACACACACGTGCGTAGGGAACTTGTGGATCAGCCATCAGTCGGTTGCATCTGCTACTCTGCCTAGTGAATGGAGATCAAAATTCATATTTGTTTAAAAAATAACTCAGCAATAGTAAGTGTTCTGATAAAAGAGTTAGTAAATGCAATTTCATGTTTAAAAATGTGCATAAAATGTGTTAAAGTGCATTATTTTTTCAACCCTGTTACTCATTGCAACCCTGTTAAGCAAAGTTCAACCCTGTTACTCAATCATTTTTAATCAAAATAGTATTTTACACACAGACTTTACAGTTATGCTTACTATAATAACAATGTAATAACTTGATTATTAAGTTAAAATGATAAGTACTCACCAATTGGTAATATTTTCTTTTTTTTAATCAAAAATAACTCAATGAAGTCTTAAGCATACAATGAAAAGTGACAAAACACAGGGAAATTTGTTGGTTGTACCTTATATTGAGAGATTTAAAATGACTACATTCAACATATATATTAATTACATCTAGAAAACAGAAAAATATGTTGCAATAGAATTTTAAATGTTATTCAGAAACCTACTTAAATATTGGTAACAGGGTTGCAAAAACGGTGCGCATGTCAGGAAAAAACAGCTTATAAAATACTTTGTTTGATGACCTGAGGGGGGCAAATAACATTTTCTGAAGGTTAAACATCTTCTTTCATTATGACTTTATTGAAATAAACCTAAAAACAAAGTTTGTTTTTAAAAAAGTTTCAGACCCAATTTCAACTCCATTCGTGGAAAGGCCCAGATACTGAATATCTTTCAAGATTACTAAGCGATCACTCTCCTTTGGTGCTATCTGTCTCCATTTCTGACAAGGTAACTGAAACATACAGATGGAGACTTAATTCTACACTTCTTAAACAACCTGAATTCTGTACATTCATCAGAGAACAGATTAACTTTTTCACCTTAACAAACAAATCCTCTGCTCCTAGCAGTTTCATTTTTTGGGATGCACTAAAGGCCTATCTGAGGGGACAAATCATTTCCTACACAAACGGTTTGAAGAGGAAACACAGCGCTGAACTTAATATTCTTGAATCTGACATTTTTACACTTGAGAAAACATATCAAAGAGCTCCAACAAAAGACTTGTACAGAGAATTGGTCAATCTAAAATTAAAATACAATACTATGAATACATACCAAGCAGAGAGAGCAATTACTAGGTCAAAACAACGATACTACGAACTTGGAGAGAAAGCGCATAAAGTGCTGGCATGGCAACTTAAAGTTGAGGAAAGCAAGCGAACAATTAATGCTATAGAAACACCCTCCAATGAGATATCCTATAATCCTACCGAAATTAATGAGGCCTTTAAAAAGTATTATATGGACCTTTATACCTCACAGTCAAATGGGGATCTATCAAAAATAGACTCATTTCTCTCCTCAATTAACTTGCCATGCTTATCAGATGAAGATAGAGAGAGTCTGGAAGAGCCATTTTCTACCTATGAGTTGACAGAAGCTATCAAATCTCTATCTACCAATAAATCTCCAGGGGACGATGGCTTCCCCTCGGAGTTTTATAAAGAATTTAAAGACCTTCTTACACCACCCTTAATGGAGGTACTCGAACAAGCTAGGAGGGACAAATGTTTTCCAGATTCTTTCTCTCAAGCTATTATTACGACTATTTACAAGAAGGGGAGAGACCCGCTAAAATGCGCCTCCTACAGGCCAATCTCTCTCCTTAACACAGATTATAAATTGGTTACTAAAATGATATCTAAGAGGTTAGAGACATATCTCCCCCTGCTGGTCAATCCAGATCAAACAGGCTTTATAATTAATAGATTGTCCTCCAATAATTTAAGGCGGTTGTTTAACATAATCCATCTTGCTAATAAAAACAAAATACCAAGTCTGGCAGTTTCACTCGACGCCGAAAAGGCTTTTGATATGGTCGAATGGCCATATCTATTTTGTGTTCTGGATAAATTTGGTTTTGGCGCTGTGTTTATTGACTTGATAAAATCACTTTATAAATCTCCCAAAGCTAGGATTATTACTAATGGGATTACCTCTAATCCTTTCCATCTTTATAGGGGCAACAGACAGGGATGCCCGGCTAGCCCCGCCCTTTTCGTGCTCGCCATCGAACCATTGGCTGAGGCCATTAGAGGCAACCCTAATATAGGTGGTTTTGAGGTTGGCCCCGATACGCACAAGATATCACTTTTCGCTGATGACATTATCTTATATCTAACTAATCCTGAAGGCTCCCTTTCTCATCTACAGAATTTGTTAAAATCATACAGCTCTTTTTCTGGATATAAGGTCAACCTTGACAAAAGTGAAATTCTGCCACTGTCTGTATTTGATTATAATAGTGTCAAACATAAGTTTCCTTTTAAGTGGTCACCTATGGGTTTCAAATATTTGGGTATTTTTGTGGATAGCAACCTTAAAAATCTTTACAAACTCAATCTAGCCAGCTTGTTGCAGAAGATTGGGGAGGATTTGAGAAAATGGATAGATTTGCCACTCACCTTACTGGGCAGAATCAATGTTATAAAAATGAATATCCTGCCTAGATTCCTGTATATGTTTCAATCACTTCCGATACATGTCCCACCAACATTTTTTTCCTCCCTTAACAAATTGATCAGACAGTTTATTTGGCATGGTAAGACTCCAAGAGTCAGCATGGACAAGTTAACTATGGCTTATGACAAAGGAGGGCTGAAACTCCCTAATTTTCGAATGTATTACTATGCCGCCCAATCCAGATTTTTGGCACAGATGTTTGATAATGGCCTTCCCCCTTCGTGGCTCAACATTGAAAAGATAGAGATGAAAGAGGAGACATCAACAGATTTGCTGTATAAATGGAATAAAAAGTCAATTAAAACTGCAACAGATAACCCTTTAATCATCCAGTCAGTTCAAATTTGGTACAAACTGCATGAACTGTTCAAGCAAGAAGGATTCCTCTCCCCTAAAACCCCTTTATGGAGAAATAGACTACTACCAATGATCTTTCAGAATAGTAACTTCAGATTATGGTCCGAGAAAGGCATTAGTCACCTAGAGCACTGCTATGAGGAAGGCATCTTTATGTCCTTTGAACAGTTTAAACAGAAATACTGCTTGACGAATAAAGATTTCTTCAGCTATCTGCAGCTACGCAACTTTATCAGAGTCAACCAGAAAGGCCGGTGGAATTTACCTACCATGACACCTGTGGAACAACTGTGCCATGCTGACCAACCATTATTTAAAACTATCTCTAGAGTGTATGATGCTCTTATATCAAGTTTATTGATACCTGATCTGGACAGATCCAGACTTAGATGGGAGAAAGACCTGGGAATTAATCTGGATGGGGAACTATGGAGTGACTTGTGCAGAGATGGTGTCACCTCTACTTTAAACTCTAGATATAAATTGATACAATTTAACTTCCTGCATCAGCTCTATATCACCCCATATAAACTGCACAAATACAACTCCAATATATCGCCCCTTTGTTTTAGATGTGGCCTAGATGAAGGAACATTCCTACATTCCACATGGCAATGCCCTAAACTTCAGGGGTTTTGGCAGGGGGTGTGTGACACCCTATCCAGTATTCATGGTGTTATCTTTCCATTAGATCCGGAGGTTTGTTTACTGGGTAATTTTACTAACTCCAACCTTAAAAATAGCCACGCTATAAGGCTCACAGAAATTTTGCTGGCCATTGCTAAAAAATGTATTGCGTTAAAATGGAAATCGGATGCCCCCCTCCCAATTGGAATGTGGCTCTCTGAAATTAATAGCTGTATACCCCTAGAGAAAATAACTTACTGGTTGAGGAATAAGAGTAAAACATTTTACAAGATATGGCAACCCTTTGTGGATTATATGGAAAACCTCCCATCACACCAGATTGATTGTGCCTCTATATAGTCTTCCTGTATTGAGGATGTGCTTGACCATGTGATTCTTGAGGTGTGATGTTGCCCTGTGTCTCTCAATGTTTTGTTTTGTTTTGTTTAGTTATATTATTTTGTTGTTATTGTGGACGGTGTCTATTTGATTTAACTTTGATTTGTTTATTGATTGCTGTCTTGTTGACTTTGTACTGTCATTTGTTAGTTATTTGCTGTTTGTTATTGTGTTTGGTTTTGAAAAAGCAAAATAAAATATTCAAAAAAAAAAAAAATCCTTCATTCATCCTTAATATTTTATTCAGGTAGAATATTTGAGTTTCGTTCCAAGGAGAGATAGCCACCATTGGTAAAAGGTGAAATCTACTCTTGCAGGGAAAAAAACTAATTTAGGACTTTCTAACAAACCTAAACATACAAATATTGTATGCAGAGATACTCGTGCACGCTCAGGTGCTTGTTTTTTTCAGTTTTAATATGTTTTCATGTCATGCTTCATTTACCATGACAAATGTTGCTGAACATTACAGCACACTGTATCAAAAGATATAGAGAGATAGAGATAAAGTGCTTTAAAAGGAACAAAAAACAGAACAATATGTTCTTAAATTGCACTGCAAGTGTAATATTTTGCTACCAAATCTTTTGTATTGTTTGAGCTGCAGTAGACACCAGACCTACTCCGTTTTAACACTGAGGCATATATCCGAGTCTCACTTAAAGAGTCAGTAATTATTTATTTCGACCAGTTGACTTATGTCATTTGTGTCGTCCTTTCAAAGTACTCAATGGTAGTCAGTTTTGGTGGGTGGGGGAGTGGTGGTGCCCTTTTTTCCATTTGAGTACTTGCCCCTTTAGAAGTCTGTGCATGGGCCTGAAGATACTGAGACAATAATAATCATAATCATAATCATAACCTTTATTTGTATAGCACCTTTCATACACAATATGCAGCTCAAAGTGCTTTACATCAATAGAAGGCAGATAAAAGACAGATAAAAAGATAAAATTCATATAAAAGAACAAACAAAATGCACTGCATTAAATGAATCAAATCAAGGAAAATAGAAAGATAAAAGAACACAACAAATATTCCCACTTTTAGATGCACATTGTGAGTGAACCCATATGTTTTTCTGTAATTTTCTTTTCCCCCGTCCTTCCTGATTCTACTCTTGATCTGATATTTGCGTCAGATCTCACTGCCCAAGGCAGACGAGAATCGTAGATTCTCTTGGTCAAAAACCTCACCATCCACAGATGGATGAGAATCATACAGGGTAAAGCTCTGCCCCCCCACATATAGTGTTCACTCGTGCAAGTAAGCATTACCCGGACAAGACCAATGAAAATGTGTACTTGCCCGTGTCAGCTCTGTTGGGATCCTGAACAGAAACAGTTAAAATGAAGGCTATTTAAAAGCTAAGCTGAAAAGCGAAGTTTTTAGCAGTTGTTTGCAAATGCTTACAGAGCCCGCCTCTCTAATATTCTTTGGCATGGTGTTCCACAGTTTAGGAGCATAGTTATAAAAGGCTGCATCCAAAAAAGGTTTTGTACTTCTAACAAACCAGCAGTAGAAGACCTGAGGCTCTTGATGGAATGTAGAACAGCAGGGATTCTGTAATGTAGGCCGGTCCTAAGCCATTAAGAGCTTTGTATACAAGTAAAATAACTTTAAAATCAATTCTAAAGGACACTGGGAGCCAGTGCAATGTAGCTAAAACCGGAGTGATATGCTCTCGCTTCCTTGTTTTTGTTAAAAGTCTAGCTGCAGAGTTCTGGATGTACACTACAATGCTGCTGTCACAGTTGTACAGCAGGCTCCACTCAACATGCCACACATTCTCTAATCATGTGCTTTAAGTCCTCAGGCAACATCAATAATATCACATATCACCCATGTAATAGCCCGTCATGCAATCCACACGCCTGAGTGAAAGCCCTCACTGCATACAGATCAGCGGGCTCTTTTATGTATGCTCCCTTGGTGATGTGAAGAGTTTTGGCGCAAAATGAAATATTCACCATACGATATATAAATGACACCTACTCTCACAAAATGATTAATTGTACAAGATTAAAACTAATTAGGACACTTTTGAAGCGTAGGAGGGAATTTAAGTCCCCAATTAACAGAATGATGACAGTTTCACATACTGGATCCTCGACATTTTAGAGAGCTTGAATAATGAACATAAGAATTTCAGATTTTTTTTTTTTTCAAAAATGTATGCACACACCAATATTTCCATCAGAATTGTTAGTGTGGTGGAAAGCCCTTTGAAAAAGCCTTTAAACCACGCCAAGCATGTTTGGAGCAGTTTATTCACACTGTGAAGCATTGGTCAGGTGATGTTGTGTTATTGATTGTTCTCACCTGCCATTTGAACTCTGGTGGCATCAAATAACAGCACCAAGACGCCTGAAAATGTGAGTCTCAGTCCTCTAACAAGCAGACTGTGCTGCAGTTCGTTAACAGTGAGAATATAATCTGAACTACAAAGACTCCAAAATGCAAAGGTTTATGTTTTTCTGGTGTCCAGCCCCATGAATCTCAGTCTTTAGCACAATCTCAGTCTTTTTGAATCTGCATGGTGATTCATAGCGGTCTGATCAAGCCAATTCACCACTGACACAATTCACTGATGTAATTTCTCGCCCCGACCCCGACCAATCACAGTAGCAAAGCAGATTGATGTAATCTGGACAACAATCATGGCGGCGTTCACCTATGAGCTTTTAAACAGCTGATTGTTCCTGTTTTAATTCATCAATGCATTAAGTTTTTTAAGGACTGACGAAATCACTAAATATAGCTTTCATTTAATTTATGTGAATTGCTGCTGCAACACTGTAATTTCCCTTTGGGGATAAATAAAGCACTCTATCTATCTATCTATCTATCCATCCATCCATCCATCCATCCATCCATCCATCCATCCATCCAGTTCCTTTGCCGGCTGCCATTTTGGTAGCTGCTGTCACTCTGTAACGCACATCATAAGTAGGTTTGTCCCGTCTACATCGACCGTCCAATCATGTTTGTCGGACAGTATCTGTCTGAATTAACTGCTGATGGATAGGCTTGAGTCCAGACCGCTATGAATCACCATGCAAATTCAAAAAGTGCTAAAGACTGAGATTCATGGGGGCTGGACAGCAGGCAACAGGGTTTATGGGCATAAGGAGAAGGATGTTGACATTTGATAGCCAGCAGTTCCTCATGCTTGGAAGCCTAGCAGAACAAGATGAACCTTTCACATAAACAAGCTACTTGTGAGTCCGTGTAACTTTTGTTTACAAGCCACGGTTCGTTTGAATCAGGCAGCCTGAACCTAAACAAGACAAATACAAAACTGCAACAAAGTACTCTTTTCCACTATGGTTCAGACCAAAGAAAAGAAACTGTAGGTGTGATCGCACCCTGTGACTCTCCACTGAAACCAACATAAATTAATCCCAACTATCAGGTTTCTTCAACAACTGAGTACACAGACACACACACACCAGGTCCAGCAGGTCCAGAGAGCTTGGAGAGTTTAAATTCTTTAGCCTGTTCAGACTTAATAAGGTAGAGAATTGTATTATTTCTGTTAAGGTAATACTCATTTGCATACATACATGCACACCTGTACACACACACACACACTCACACACACACAAACCCACCGACACACACCTTCCCTCTCCCTCCCTGTCACACCCCACATCCCACCATTCTCTCTCTCCCTCTTCCCCTCTCTCCTTCCACCAAACCCAGCAAATGTTTAAATTACACGACCAATTAAGCAAGATTAATTAAAATGATAATCTACAGACTGAATATATTTCACAGTTAGCTAGGCAGCTGTTTGAAATTGCCGTGCAGAGTTTTAAAGTCAAAGTAGAGTGTTGACCTATTCATCTGCTTTGGTGAAACAGTCATTAGCCCAATTAAGAGCACACAGACAATGAAATCTCCATTATCTGCGAAACAGTCAGCGCTGGAATATACTTCATTATTGTAATGTATGGTAATGAGAAAAAAAAGAGTAAATGTTTAATTGATTTATGTGAGAAGAGAATGTTAAATAATATAAAAATGTTTAACACATGGGGTGAGCGTATTTGGAGAGCTAACAACTCTGCAAATATCGTTGTTAAAATATAAATAATTTCCCCTTAAAGGCTTCAGAAGAGAGTAAATTCTTATTATTTTTTAATCCTGCTTTCTTATGAGGCACGTTGCACCAAGTGAGAGACTATTTCCTCAGGTTACTACGGTTACTATTGTTCTGTTCTGTCGTATTGTACTCGTCTATTCTGTTCTCATCTACTCTATTCTATCCTATGTTTTATTGTATTGTTTTCTATTCTGTGATATACTAGGGTATTCTCTTCTCTTCTCTTCTCTTCTCTTCTCTTCTCTTCTCTTCTCTTCTCTTCTCTTCTCTTCTCTTCTCCTGGTATCTTGTAGTCTATTCTTTCCTAAAGTAATAGCTGCTGATGCTTCAGGTTTGAAGATGCTGCAACAATGCACAGTGTTTCTCAGCCGCTCTTCCCCTCCGTACCGGACTTAATCAAAACACGGGTTGGATTCTGTATTCCCTAGATGTCGGATAATCCTCTTATGAAGTAACTGTAAACCCAAACTCGAGGCTGTCTCTCATCTATCTCCAGTGCACTCTCAGACAAAACAGACACACATAAACACACACACACACACACACACACACACACACACACACACACACACACACACACACACAGAGTGGTGTACAGTGTTAGATGAGCCTCTCACCCTGTCATGGGTGAGATGAAAACGTTTTCGAGAAGATGGTCGTCAATCAAAGTCAATTAGTAGCTGAGAGTCTGTGTGCACTTTGTGTGTGTGTGTGTGTGTGTGTGTGTGTGCAGGTTTATTTTGTGTTTGTACTCGCGTGCCTGTGTGTGTGTGAGTGTGTGTGTGTGTGTGTGTGTGTGTGTGTGTGTGAAGCACTGCGCTATAGCCTCCACATCTCCATGCTTCATTTATCTGTCATTAGCAGAATTAATGGCTGTTGGTTTGGGCCAGGGAAGGAACATGGCTGCCTTCCAAAGGAGGAGAGAACAACTCCGAGAGCAACTCAGGAGCTGCACAAGCTGGGAGGAGTGAAGGATGAGGATGCGGACGGGGATGGGAGGGATGGAGAGGAATAGAGAGAGAGAGAGGGAGAGAAAGAGACAATGAAAGAAGGAGACGAGGGGATGGGGAGAGAGAAAGAAGGGAGGGGAGAGGGGGAGAATAAATTAGTATCACTGGCAAGTGGGTTGAGGGAAGGGATTAGAGATGGAGGGAGAGGAAAGGGGGAGAAAGAGAGAGACAGACAGATGATGAATAAATGATGAATAAAGGAGGGAGGAGGATGGATGGTGGCTCAGTGGTTCGCATACACTGTTACCTCACACTAAGAAGGATCCGGGGAGATTCGGGCCCTCTCTATGTGTGAGTTTCTCCTGAGTTTCCTCTGGGTGCTCTTGTTTCCGAAAAACTTTAAATTAACCATAAACTACCAGTCAAAAGTTTTGACACACAACAAATCAAAACTATCTTATATTTTAGATTCTTTAAAGTGTTCAAGTGCCTTGATGGAAAGGCAAAGGCTTTGGAAAGAAATTCATACCTAGGCATCAACTTCACTATTTATATTTGTCTAAGAAACTAATTTCAAGCATTTAAGCAGAAGCCTTTAGATCAAAATGGCTTTAAGAGAATGAAAACATAGAACATTCAATCAGGTGGGTCCAAACTTTTCACTGGTAGTGTAGGTATGAACGTGAGTGATTGTTTGCCTTATCCAGGGAAGCCCCATGACCCTAAACAGGCATACGCAGGTAAGAGAAATGAATGAATTAATGAATAAGAATGGATGGAGGGTAAAGGGGATTTACCAGGAGAAGTTGAGGGAGAGAGAGGAAATAATAGTTTTCTATCCAATTAGTAAAAAGTAACTTTAGTTCATACATGGAATAATCTATGGAGAGGTTTGGGTGCAGAGTAGCCCAGGAGGCGAGTGAGTAGTGTATAGCACTGCTGTAAATAATGTGACCTACTGGGACATGCTGAGCAGAAAATCTCATGCTTTGGCCTATTGTAGGTCAATGTATGTAGAATATCAGGGTTAAAGTGCTGTTGAACTCTGGCAGTACCTTGGGTTGTGTATCTTCCTCCATGATAAAACCCCAAAATCGATGATTCTCTGATATCTGTTGCTCCGGTAGAGGAGACTGGAGAATTTTGTGTTCTCCATTCACTGCTATTATATGGAGGAACAGTCTGAAAATCACACTTCTAGCACATAAATTTGTGAAAAAAGCAGATTTTGCCAATATATTAAAAAAAATAGTCATGTTATTCAGTCATTAACCTTTCAGTGTCAATTGTAACACTGAAATCCAGTTGGAGGAAACTTATGCCGATGCAACAAAGAAAATAGTACATTTACCAATAATTGTAAATAGGTAAAAAAAAGTGACTCGTTTTTTTATATATTGGCAGAATCTGCTTGGTCAAGGTCCTGTCTCCCACCTTTTTTCACTTTAATAAATGCTTTAATAAATGTGCCACACATTTGGCATATATTTATATAGTTAGAGCAAGAGGCTGAAGGAGAAGGAGAGTGAAGGGGAAAAAGGCTAATTATAAGGTTAGGGATGGAGTGAGAGATGAAGGCGGTTGGGAGAGATGAGAAACAAAAAAAATCACAGTGGGAGGTCAGTAGGGGATAAGATGTGGTGAGGTGACGCAGGTGAAAGAAGAAGAAGAAGAAGAAGAAGAAATGGAACGGGAGAGACAAGATGAAAGGCCCTGATGAAAAGATGGGAAGAGAGGTGGGGGGATGGGTCGGGGGAGAAGTCGTCCATCTTGCTTCCACACCACATTTATCCTGTTTGTACTGCAGTGGTCAGTGCCCCTCATTTTTCATTTTCCAAATGTGGTAAAATAAAATTGAGGCTTAGGCATATTTTAAACCAAAATGCATGTCTCTCTTTCAGATGGTTACCCAATCACTTCTTGTGCCTCGTGACATCTGGGAAATCACAATTATTGAAAACAAAACTATAATTTTCTTCTCAGAGTAAAAACAATAGTGGGGCAATATTTAACTGTTTTATGCAATAAACTTGTCTACATTTGCAAGTTGGTGAGAGTTTGGGGGGACTTTGATATACATAATTTATTACAAACAGTACTATAATTTGAGGAGATCAAACTTTTTGTTATCGCCTGAAGATATCACACGCTATAAAATCACCTGGGAATAATCGTGCCTATCAGAAGATGAGGGGATAGTAAAATTATTTGCTAAATTAAATGAGGTTCTAGGCTAGTTTGTCTTGTATAGAGGCTGTATTCATCAAGCCATGTGACCTTTATTAAATCATAAATCCATGGAGGAGAGCATGTGGTGGAAAGAGGCAATAAACTTTTTTTTTTTTTATCACTTACAGCCCTTTTTGCTCTAAAACTTGTTTTCAGTCCTTCAATCCTCTTTCATTTTCTTTAATCTTTTTCATTGATAAGTTTTATGCCATGGGGTAATACACAATATACATGGTCCAGCAGACAGCTCTTCCTGCTTGGGTTTTACTGCTAACGATAATCATTTGAAAGCTCAATTCTGTTCTGACAGGATGATAAAAAATCCACTTGTATTAATGACTCTTTGCTGTACATACAACTGTAATTTTTAACCAATAATGTATCTTGCCTATGGGTTGCTGACTTTGCTGCAGATCCCTCCTGAAAATGAGACATTTTATCTCATGGGACTACCCAGGGTGAATAAAGATGAAATAAAAATGAAATTTAGTGTGCGGCCCATTATGAGGCCTGGCCTTGTGAGCCAGACAATCTTGTAAGTAGACGACAGCAGTCTGATTGGAGGCTCGGGATACGGACACTTTGGGCCAATCAGCTTTGGCTGCAGAGCAGAACCTCCTCCTCATTTTTCATGATTTCCCTGCTGACGTTTGTGACTGATCAGGTTAAGCCTAATAATTTGGTTCGGTTTTTGATGTGATATGAAACTGAAACTGTGAAACTGTGGCTACTTTAAAGAATCTAAAATATAAGATAGTTTTGATTTGTTTAACACTTTTTTGATCACTACATAATTCCATTTGTGTTATTTCATAGTTTTGTTTCCTTTCCTTTCCTACTATTATTCTAAAATGTGGAAAAGAGTAAAAAAATAAAGAAAACTGTCCAAACTTTTGACTGGCAGTGTACATTTTACTAAAGCTCTTGGGTGGCTGTGGTATGGACATTTAGTAGTAGCCATCAAAAAGCCCCCCATCCTGCATCTATCCTGCCGCTATCCTCTACTAATATATATTTAAACAGCTACTGCAGCCTATTGTTTCTCCAGTGCACTTTCACAAAGTTTTGTGAAATTACAGCGCAAACTCAGAAATGCAGATTAAGTGTTGTGGACATGAATAATGTGAAAATTACATTCCTCCACCATGAAAGGATTATGTGACAATAGCAACCATTAGACACAACCATTTCCATGTGTTTCACATGTGAAAAGGTTCACTAACGGTTAAGTTGAGGCAAGTAAAACACAAATTAATCTTTTCAACTACTATTTGCCAGCTCATTTTTTTGCACCTTGTAGTGGCTGAAAGGGAATCAATTTTGACTGAACTCCTCTCAGCAGTGCAGCAAGCATTCAGTAAAATGTGTGAATTCTACATACGGAAATGACCTTTTAAATGCCTACTAAGGATTTGAACCCAAAGGAGGCAAAAATGAGCAAAATGTTCACACCTCTTAGTCGCTAGAGGTACTGCTGCTGAGGGCGGAATATGAGAAGATAGGAACCTTGCTTTTTATATCAATATAACAAGGCTGGGGTTAGTATGCAGTCCTTTACAAGGCCGAGCACAAAAGTACCTCCTGGTTGTGTCGAGTCAGACGACACAAGAAAACCTTCTCAAACAACTTCGGCTCCATCGTCATTGAACGGTCATTTATCATACTTTGCAGCATGACTTGCCTTTCCAGTGACATTCATCACATCGGACCTAATAGTCTGGAAAACATGATTTTGACGGGATAATACCTTTTAAACGCGCTGGATGGCAGACAAGACATTCTGTGACAATTACAATATTTTGTGCTGCGATTTTGATCTGGTTTTGGCAAGATTTCGGGGTGATGAGATGCATATGAAATGTGTTCCTTAGCCCCAGATTCACTCCCATCAGACGAGAAGAACAATTTAGTGTGCGCGACTCACACACACACACACACACACACACACACACCTACACACAACACCGTTTTCACCACTCTGTCATCTCTCACTTTGACAAACACAAATATGTCTCTTCTGCTTCCTCTCCTTCTCATATCATATTGATGACTAGGAGAACAACCACAAGAACATTTTCATCACCGCCCCGTGTCTCTGTCAAATGCAAAACCCCTTTCCCCCCCATTCAAGGCATATTTATGATGAGATAAGTCAGAGCCCGGGCCGACGCGGAAAAAAAAAAATCCCCCCCATCTGTGTTCATTTTGGAATAAATATGCATCGGCCAAAGAGTCCACCAGTGGAAGCATTTTTAGTGTCTGCAGCGCTCGGCTATTTGATTTGGACATGAGCTCTTGGCAGCCCAGCGTTTATACAGTAAATGAGAGTTTTGGCTGCAGCGGCCGGCAAATGAAAATTGGATGAGTTTCCTTCTTCTCCCTCTTTCTCTCCCTCCTGGCACCCGGGCTAATGTTGTGTTTGGTTTTGAATGCAGGTTTCGTCTCGTTGCTGAGGACACGCCGATTGTTTGCGAGGCGTTTGGAGATGAGACGAGAAAGCGGGAAAATAAACAAACAAGACATCATTAAACGCTGTATGTAGAAAGTGGAGCTGCGTTATTACTCAGCCCACCTCCGCGTTAATTAGTATTGTAATCATATGTGCAATCAGAATGAGACTCGGATTATGTCCAATCTTGTGTCCAATCAGATTCACTTTATTCAAGTACAATGAATGAATAGGAATTTGTCTTGGTGACATTGGTGCATAAACATATTAACAACTTCTTTTGTAATGACAATTACTTGTAATGACTATTTCTTGTTTTACTATTGTTCTATTATTTATTATAAGGTTCTATCTGACCTTTTTGTCAAACTGAGTTAGTCGCATGAACCTATTCTATGAGTGCCTGTTGACATATGTGTGGTGTTATTTTTTGAAAATGATGATTTTTGAGTCTTCTAAAACAAAAGGACCCATCTCCATTAAACTCACTGGATGCTGAAAGCTCAATATCTCAGAACTATCCTGAAGGCAGATATAACCTTATAATTCTAAGCTATATTTTTATTCTGTGCTTTTATTTGTTGTGAAGCACTTTGTAGCAATTGTTTTGAAAGGTATTTTATTTATTTATTTATTTCCTTTTATTTTACCAGGTAGGTTATTGAGAACACACTCTCTTTTACGATAACAACCTGCCAAGGTGCTATATAGATGAAGTTTATTATTATTATTATTAGGAAAAGTAGGCTCCATACTGGCATACAAGGTACAAGGCAGCCTGAATTGAATTGAACACGTAGTTTTAAAATGCAAATAGCGTGTTCTGCGCACAAAAAGTGAGAGACATACGTTTCCTCAACATGAAAGGAAGTTTGACATCGAAATTGTGCGGTGGTGGGTGTGGTGGATGGATGTATACATTAGGGATGTTCCCGACAAAGCACAAATAATGTGTTTGACATGAATATTTGCTGTTTCTGAATTTTTCCAGCATTATTGGGATGTTTTAATAGCATGCAGCTAGCATCTATAATCATGGAGAAAAAAATTTTCAGCTGAAAATAACTTTTCTCATTGAACTCAGATGAGAAGGAGGCGGTGGGTTTTGTGCTCCACAGTCTGCCTGTCACACTCAGGAGAGAGACAGAGAGAGAGAGAGAGAGAGAGAGAGAGAGAGATGCTTGTTTGTGCATTTTGTGTTTACTACAGGAGCAATGTAATTATTTTGATTACCAATTTAGCATTGGTGAGGCCAATTTTTGGGGTTCATCCAGTTGCAGAGTAGCTCAGTCAGGAAAGTGAAGAAATATATTTTGACTTACTGACTTTTTTCAATTTATAATTGACCGTTCAGTGTCTCCCAATGTTCAGGCAGTTCATACAAGAATAAAATACTTTCTGGGTGAAGATTAAAAAGTAACTGTTTATTATTTTTTACAGCTATGGTTGTTTAAAGTTGTGTTTATAAAAGCCTATGTTTATGGTTACATAACATCTAGGTGGTAGTTTGTTACATACTGCTTTAAAATCTGTTTTTATACTTTATTATTATTTATACGTCAATGTAAAGCCTTTTCTTTGGAGGGGGGTAATTTGGGGGTTTGGGGTTTCAGTCTAAAATACTTAATACAAATACAAATAATTTGGTTGGTTGAACAAATATAGATAGAAATACAAATAGTATCTCCTTAGTATACATTTGCCTTAGTATACATTTGCCAACTCTGATAGTTGAAGTTGGCCTTCAATTCCCAACTCATGTGAAGAAGTTTTCGATTGAGTTGAATTTTTATTGTCAGCGAAAAGCTTTTCTAATCATAACCAAACCTTACACTAACCTAAAAGTCATAATGAAACAGCATTTTGGGAGCATCTTGATTCCTTAATGTGATGTGATTTCCTGCTGAAACAGGATGTTGGGGCGGGACATAACACATCATTCAAAAGTGTAAACCAGTGGGAGAGAAAGCCAGTTTTATATGATGGGAGGGGCGGGACTGTTTAAAACTCTGTTATGGTTTTAATGGTCACCACTAATGATTTTTGTTTTCCAGGAAGTAAAAGTAATGATATTTTGATATACAAGTAATTTCTCATCATCTTTCACCAAATTGTTTTAGTTTTCCTAAAGTTGTTTGAATTTTCTAAACCTAATCACATGATAAACAGGTGTAAACGGCATGTCCAATCCATGCTATTGTCACATAACCCTTTCATAGTGGAGGAACACAATCTTCAAATTACTTGTGTCCACAAAACATAATCTGCGTTTCAGTTTTTGTGTTCATTTCATTACATTTTGTGAGATTGTGTTGCACAAGGACAACAGGATCTCACATCCATGTGTCTGTATAGATATACTGTATGTATTATAACAAACTCTAATTATTCATATTATTTTTTAACATAAAATTCTAACATCCATGGACATGTTTGTTTTTAAATTGAATGTGATGTCCTGAAGCATCTTATATTTGTGACAATATGGGTTCAAAAACAGATAAAACTCACAGCTTCTGTAGAATGATACTCTCTCTCCCTTCTCTCCTGCTTCACTCCCTTGTATACAATCTACTCTAACAGACTGAAAAGCTAATCTAAAAGAGGAGTGCAGTCTCTGTAATAAAACCGAAGGTTCATGTTTAACAGGAATTGCACATTTTGACACTTAAAACCCTGTTCTCACACAGCAATCCTATTTCCTCCTGCACTCCGTTGTCAGTGAAATGTTTTACCTATTAACCTCGTCTTCCCGCGACAGTCCAGGTGTTTCTGCTGGTGGAACGGAGTGAGTTGTTGTGTGGATCGCGGTTTTACAGATTGCAGTGTCACTGTGCCTCATTAACCTCCTATCGGCTTTTTTTTAGTAGCCTACTGCACAAACACCCATCAAATCTTCCCCTGGGCCCGCACTCTCTCATTCTGGCTTTGGGCAACACTGTTTCTCATCGCTCACAGCAGTTATACACAGGGCAAATTTTTTGGGCCACTCTGATTAGCAACAGTGCCGGTGGAAAGGTTTAATCACTGCTGCTTTTATCACACAGAGACATATTATTATTAGATATTGGCAAGAAATCTTTTAATATTTTTTTCTGTCCCTGTTTTTCACTTCTTAATGTGTCTGAAGGCATTGTAGAAAAAAATCTGCCTAGTTTATCACCACTTTTACTTGACTTTCTGCATTCACACCAACAGTTTTGAACTTACTGATTAAGAGACAACAGCGGTTTAGTAATAGGGAGGAAAAATAGCAACACTAGTATGTCATTGGCTGCCGATGCAACGTCATTAAAAAGTTCAGATTTGGCCAACTTTTCCTTGTTGACAAATAAGGAAATGAGGCAACTTTGCCAGCATCAGCCAGCGTGTTTCTAGTTATTGAAAATACACAGAGCTTGGCTGGTGTCTCAGCTGTTTTTTCTTGTAGTATGAATGCAGTGAAGTTAACCCTCATCCTACCGACTGGGATACCCACAGACCCCAGAGCTATACTTTTTGTCATATCTCACAGGTGCTTTATTCTATTTTTCATGTCTTTGTCAATCAATTTATACCTAATGACTTCATATCATTGTTTTCTGTTTCTGTTTTAATTAGTGCTTTTTAAAAATACCAATGTATCGGGGTCCTGGGGGACCCCAGTCAAAAGCACCCAATTCCGCCTATGCAGTTTTAATAGATGGAACTATTTATTGAGTTCATGTTTGCCATGGGCCCTAATTTAAAGTATCACACACTATCAGGGGGGGTAGGGGCACTCTGTCAGTCATTTTGAAGGAGACAGACACAGATGCAGCAGACACAGATTTCCTCATGTGCTCTGTGACGACCCTAAATACTGCTCTTCCTAAGGTAAGATGATGTTCAAAGTCAGAAATACAATACATCATTTAAGGGTCGTCACAGAATTTCCCCAAACAGGGTCGACCCCCGATCTTCAGATGACATTAATTACATAACTAATAATGTTTTGAGAAGAAATAAGTTAACATTTTGCTATGATGGTTGTTTCTTACAGCAGTTTATTCTTGGGGTCCCCAGGGACCCCAGTCGGTAGTCCTTGTATGTTAAATATGTTGGTAGGATGAGGGTTAAGTAGCAAGACTGGCTGATGCTTTCCATATAGTGCTTAGCTATAAGGATGGACTGAGAACAAGGTATGAGGCAGATTAATGTTTTGACTCTCAGGATCAGTCATCTGCTAATGAGTGAATTCACATACTAGAGTTCAAAGTGCAGAATCACACATGCATGGTAATCAGCAGCCATGAGCACTTTTGATGCTTTGAGTTTTTTTCCTCTTTTTTTTCGTCTTTGATCATACATACACGAGGCGAGATATGGCATTGCAGCGCAATCACAACTAAATGGCATACCGGCATGTACATTATGGTCAGTGCTTAATTTGTGCCGGATCCTGCCGGAACAGGATCCGGCACAAATTAAGCAGACCATAATGTACACCTCGCGGTTTTGGACTACCTGCATTCTGGTAGTTATTTGCGTGGACCCAGCACCTCTGAAAGATTTTTTTTTTTTTTTTCTGCTGCTGCTCTGCAGAATGTGTTATGGTAAACTTCAGACATCGTCATGGCTAAAAGACAGTTGAATTTGCTGTCCATATGTCCGCTGTGTGGACTATTTTTGGAAAATTAGACAAGGTAAGCATGTTTTTTGTTTTGTTTGTAAACGTGTTACAGTTCTCTGCTGGGACAATAGCATCTCAATTCATATTTGCATAGAGGAAAACAGAACTTATTTGGAGTGCGGACCTGTAAGTCCCACAGTTAAATATGTGGGCAATTGCGCATGTTATGTTGAGTGTCCAGAAATAATTGGTAATATAATTGGTTGAGTGAAAGGCTGTCAGCTCCACATCAATGTGGGCTTTTCAAAACCAGCGCAGTCTAGCTGAGTGTCGCATTTAGGCCGACTTCTAGCTGCATGGCACAACCATGGCACGTTTTATTGCTGTCATTTCATTATTCACAGTGGGGGGGGGGGGGGTTACTGTGCTGCTGAGTTTTTGACGATAAGTACGCCCAAAAAAAAGATGTAATTCCAGCTTTCCTCCAAGTGGTGGCGCTCTGCTCACATATGAGAACAGTGGTGTAGTCAAGAGTATAGGCGGTATACTGACTTAATGTACTAATAGACAGTTTGGGGTTATGGCCACTTATTTTTTCAAGGTAAATAAGGTTGCCACTCCTTAGTAAAGTGATCTGAACATATATACATATATATATATATATATATATATATATATATATATATATATGTTCTGTAAGAAAGAAGGATTTGTGTTGCTTAACTCATTTTTGTGGGGATGGGTAGGCTAACGTTAGTAAGTTAGCCTTGCCTGTTAACATGACAGCAAATATTAGGCTTCTACTGTAGTTAGCTGAATAATATTATTACTTTAAAAAGTAACTAAACCCTGAACCCAAATCTATGGTGAAGCCGGACATCTAATGGCGAAAAGTAGGGTACTGAACTGGCCATCTGCTATTGGCTGATCTTTGGTGCCAGATTTGGATTTGGGGTTTAGTTACTCTTTAAATGCTAATGCTAGTTTAACAGCATTGCCTGTGATCTTACCCTGAAATGCTGACCAGGATCTCTTCTTATGTTGTGAATCAATTTATGATGGATGAAGGGACTTTGGTTCAAGTGATGAAACCTCTCTCTCTGTCTCTACAAGATTCTGTTGTTTTGGGAAACACAGCAGGAATCTGGCAGACCGACCTGTCAGGCTCAGCAGGTTAACTCCCCACTCCCCACACTTCACCTCGCTGTGAGTTGAAGATGAGGTAGCTGAGGCCGAGCGAATGAAAAAAACAAAAAAATTTACCCCCAGCAGCGGGCAACATGATTAGGACTGAGAACCATCACTGCGCCTCCTGGTGGCCAAACAGAGAATAGCTGTTGAATTCCACATAATATACTGTATTTGAGACTTGGGTGACGTCACTGAGAGAGTTCACGTACCACGGACCATCATGCAATGAACTCAGCAGAAAGCATGACACTTTTGCAAAGCAGATCTGTGTATGATTCATCAAAGGGAGAATCCATCCTTACACAGAATTCATTTTTATTTCTATGACTTTGACAATCTTGGACAGTTTCAGTTAACATTTGATACGAGGCCATGGCATTTCCTTGAGGCAAAAAAAAACTAAACTGTGAGTACAGCATTTACCCTGAGGACAAATGTTATCAAAACATTCATCAAGACACTGAATTTTCTTACCTTCCTTCCAATGCCTTCCAAAAGAACAAAAGCTTGATTCGTCATTTTGGAAAGGGCCTATCCCAAACATGTATATGAAATTTGGTTGCTCTAGCATCAAACGTTTAGGAATGATGCCTCACCTCCTGTTTGCACATCTTCACCGTCATATTTGTTTGTGTTTCAAAGCCAAGTAGTTAGGGATATAAAAATTTTATGTAATCATACTATAAAGCAAGGAATCTCTGTCTGTATGTGTGTCCTTCGCATATCTCTTTTTCTTCAGCTGAACTCAAACAAAACAGAGATCCTTGTCATTGGGTCCCAGCACAGGGCAAAACAAATTCTGCCTTCGGCTGGTCCCCTATTGGATCATATCAAGCCCGTTGCAAGGAATCTTGGCATTTGGTTTGACAGTAATTTAAGTTTTTTAAGCAGCACACCACAAAGCTTGTGCAATCATGTTTTTATCATTTTAGAAATATTTCCAAAATACGATCTATCGTAACTTTTAAAGACACAGAGACCATTTTACACGCCTTCATCTCATCACGCCTGGATTACTGCAACAGCCTTTTTAGCCTGAACCAACAATCTATTGATCGACTCCAGACTGTACAGAACTCAGCTGCCACGCTTTTAACCAGAACCAAGAGACCTGATCACATCACTCCTGTTTTAGCCTCTTTACACTGGCTCCCAGTATGTTTTAGAATAGATTTTAAGATTTTACTGATTACTTTTAAGGCTCTTCATGGCCTCTCTCCCTGCTATATCTCTGACCTCTTAGTACCGTACGCGCCAGTACGTACTTTGAGATCCTCGGGCAGAGGTCTTTTGTCTGTTCCAGAGTCCTGGCTGAAAACTAAAGGGGACAGAGCGTTTGCAGTCAGGGCCCCGAGGCTTTGGAACGATCTGCCCGAGGAAATCAGGTCGGCTGAGTCAGTGATCTCCTTTAAGTCCCTTCTTAAAACATACTTTTATCGGAAAGCCTTTCCTGATTTTACTTGAGTTTTAATTTCCTTTGAACTGTCTTTTATTTCCTTTAAAAAAAATATATATTTTCCTATTCTTATCTATTTTAAAACCTGATGATTTCATGACTTATCTGTTTTATTTTTATTTTGCTGCCTTTGTGAAGCACTTTGTAACGTGGATTTTGAAAAGTGCTCTATAAATAAAGATTATTATTATTATTATTATATCTCGAGAACCGTTCGTCCATTCTACTTCACACTTGGCGGGTGTATTGCTAGGGACCCAAGGACGTGCAGTGTCGGATTGGACACGTGGCGGGGCTCAAATCAAGCGACTGATAGCCTTCGCCTATTGTGTGTTTTTTTTGTGAATGGGCACTGCACTAGTAGCCATAATATGGGATGTCCACATATGCTGTTAACAAAATTTCATGGCGATTGGATCAACTTTGTGAGAAAAACTTTGTGAGAAAAATAGTGAAAAATAGTGAAAAGGTTTTGCATAAGATTCAAAATGGTGGAGAAACTATCACGGCGGAAATGAAAACCAGTATGTGCAATGCCCTGATTCTGCTTGGGCCATGGAAATGACCAAAAAACATTTTTTGATTCTAGGCCTTATTGTTCAGGAGTTATTGGCCAAAACATAAAGTTGCTTGTTATAGCGCCACCATCTGGCCGATCAGTGTAATGTTTTTTTCGGTTGCTCTAGAACTTGCCGTGTCTGAGGTACAGGTCATGTTAAGGCAGAAAATGAAGAAGAAGAAGAAGAAGAAGAAGAAGAAGAAGAAGAAGAAGAAGAAGAATCCTAACAAAAGCAACAGGGTTCCAGCACCTGGAAACTTCATAATATAATTGTCAAACTCAACATCAATCTGAACATCAACAGACTAATGGCAGCTGACCATGCTAGCTTGAAACGCCCCATTCAGCATTTCAGAAAATACCTTGTACCAATAATCAGAGACTAATGGGATGACTTAGACCCTCAGGCTTCAAACAGCATCCTCAGCGTTTCCGCCTGCACCAACAGTCATAACCCATTTCCACAAAATCTGTCTTCCATCATTGTCAGTAAAGCACCTCCAGGTTTTGTGTCTTGATGCCAAGAGTAGCTTTCAGACAGTTGTTCATCTTCCTATTTTTACTATTTTCACATTTTAGAATAATAGTAAAGACATCAAAACTATGAAATAACACAAATGGAATTATGCAGTGACCAAAAAGTGTTAACAAATCAAAACTATCTTATATTTTAGATTATTTAAAGTAGCCGCCCTTTGCCTTGAT